>NW_022681457.1:59385917-59493417 GCF_009764315.1 Trachypithecus francoisi
GGCCAACATGATGAAACCCCATCTCTACTAAAAACACACAAAAAATTAGCCAGGTGTGGTGGTGGACACCTGTAATCCCAGCTACTTGGGAGGCTGGGGTGGGGGAATTGCTCAAACCCGGGAGGCAGAGGTTGCAGTGAGCCAAGATCATGTGACTACACTCCAGCCTGGGTGACAGAGCAAGACTCTGTCTCAGAAAGAAAAAAAAAAAAAAAAAAAAGAATTCCAAGGGACTGGCTCTGCTGAGCCAGTGTCTGGTCTCCACAGCCCCAAGGGGACTGTATCTCTTCAGGGGAATGGGTTGAGGGGTATCTGGGCCCCTCCCAGGACCTTGTCCCAGGACAGCTCCCAGCTACAGGTTGCTCTGCCTGGGAGGAGGCCTAGGAGTGCCATCCCATTGCTGCGCCAGCCTGACCTCCCGCTGGCCTGCACATGAAAGGCTCCAGAGACAATATCTAGCTTTCTAGGGGCAGCCTGGAAGAACCTCCAAGCAGCTGGACTAAACAGGCTCTGAGAGGGAAGCATTGCTAGCAGGCCATACAGCAAGGAGGGCTTCATGGACCGTCTCCTGAAGGGTATGAGGTACTTAGACCTCGGTCCTTAAATATTAGTTGAATAGATGAACAAGAAGTTAAGGGCACAGTGTTTGGTGGGTGGAATAGCAAGAATACAGGTGTGACAGTAGGAATGGTGCGGGGATCTGGGAACAGCCCTTGGGAAGGACATTACTGTGGGCAACACCTGCTAGACAGGCTTTGAGATTTGGAACTGTTTGGAGTCCTGGGGACAAAACAGTGAACAAACCGATTCAAATCTGGGCTCTCATGGAGCTTCCATTCTGGTGGGAGGCAACTGGCAATAAACAAATAATTCAGGCCTGGAGCAGTGGCTCACACCTTTAATGCCAGCACTTTGGGAGGTTGAGGTGGGAGGATCACTGGAGCCCAGGAGTTCAAGATCAGCCTGGGCAGCATAGCGAGACCCCATCTCTACAAATAATAAAAAATTAGCTGGGTGTGGTGGTGCATGTTTGTAGTCCAAGCTCTTCAGGAGGCTGAGGTGGGAGGATCGCTTGAACACAGGTCGAGGCTACAGTGAACTGTGATTGTGCCACTGCACTCCAGCCTAGGTGACCCTGTCTCAAAAACAGAAACAAAAACAAAACCCAAATAATCCAAATACATTGTATATCAGATGGTGACATGTGTTATGGAGAGAAATGAAGCAGGGAATGGGGATACAGCAGAATGGGAGTGGGGGTGGCTGTAATGTCACACCAGTCGGGCAGGAAGCCTCACTGAGAAGCTGGCATCTGCGCCTGGACTTGGCGGTGGATACCAGGATGAGAGCACTCCAGGCTAAGGAAAGGGCAAGTGCAGAGCCCCTGAGACAGGACTGTGCTAGGTCTGTCCAAGGAGCAGCCATGTGGCTGGAGTAAAAAAGGGATGGAGAGAGTTAAATTAGCAGAGCCCATGGGGAGCAGGCTTCCTATCTCACTCCTCTCTTATTGAGCTCTGGGCAGTGCCACCAGGCTCTGCAGATCTTTGCTGAGTGTCTGCTATGTGCCAGGCACCTGGACCTGACCCCTGTGGTTCCTGTTGCTCTAGAGAGACAGGGAAGTATACGAGCCATTTTAACCGTGCCCGCGAAGACTAGGAAGGGAGAGAACTGAGGGCTGTGGGGACACCTCTTCACCTGGCTGGTCAGTGGAGTCCTCTGGGAGGACTTAGGGTAAGAAGAAGTCAGCAGAGAACAAGGTAGGGAAGATTTCCAGGCAGAGGGAATGGCCTATGCAAAGGCCCTAAGGTTGGAAAGATCTTGGTGGTGCCATCTTTCTTTGCATGGGGAAGGGGACATCTAGCTGGGGTTGCTCGCCCTCTCTGCTGTGAGCGCCGCCTGTTGAGGGGTACTTCCAGTGGGAAGGCATCCATGGGCTACTGTGGTCTTCTCTGCCTGATACCCTCTCCTGTGTCCAAAGTCAATATCTTCCTTCCAAATGGCCCTTCCCTCTTGCCCTCCTTCTATTCTTCTTCCTAGGCAAATATCTACCAGACATTTACTCTGGGCCAGGCCCTTAGAGAAGTGAGAAAATAAAGTTAGCTGCAAAGATAAAAACAATCAAGCTCTCTCACAGGGTAGTTCCTGTTGGGGTTCACAAGGGATTCTGTGCTGCCTGGCTCCCCTCTGCCTCCCGGTCGGCCACCCCCAGGTTTAGGGGGTGTCCGTTCACAGTTATTTTTGTGTGGCGCGTTGGGTTAGACTCGGTTGTACTTCATGCAGTCTAAAGGGTGGGAGGGTACATCTTGAGTTTCACAATAGTATTTTGGGTTCCTCTTTCCTATGCATGGCTGCGGTGGTATTCCATGTTCCTTCCATCCTTTTCCATCCGTGACCAGGAAAACTGCACAAAGCAGGGTCCCTGCTCCCAGCTGATTTGTACTTTACTTAGGACCTGACCTTTTGAGGAGGTTCTTACTCCCCATCCCCAGCTCTTCACCGTGAAGACCTGTCGCTTTCAAGAGAGGGACAGGTTGGCAGGAAAACCAATCCTTGTTAGTATCGCCTGTAGGATCACATGGGACGCTTTGATTTGATGTTGAACTTGAAAGTACATCTCATGCCTGGCCTTCTGATTCGTTACTTAAATTATTACAATGTTAACTTTTTAATTCTATTCTTATGATGTTTTTTAGTGGAAAATGAAATATGCCCTGGCTCTTTGGATACTGAACTTTTTTTTCTCATTATTTGGTTTTAAACGGTTAAGTAAATTTCATTAAATAACTGTAAACATTCCAAAGAGTCCTGCATACATATCGTATTTCACATCATCGTAACTTAGATGCAAAATATTAAAATGTAAATGACTCAATAGAAAAATTGTGGAAACAAATGCATGACTTTTATTACACTTTTGGAAAAGTTGCTTAAATATTTCTCCCTCCTTCGCAAAAATCTATGATGAGTTAAAAGAAAAAAATGTTTTAAGACACTATAAAAGGCAATCCTTAAGAATAAAGCAACAGACCTTGGGAAACAGCTTTTTTTTCTAATTTTATCTGTTCAACTCTGTGAATATATGTTGGCAATTGTCCACTCATTAATTTGATTATATTAAAGTTAGCTATATAAACATGCATATAATTATTGTAATTTTAAAACATTAGTTAGAACAATATTGTCACCCAAGTACATAATAGATAGAGGTCTAAATTTAGGTAACATGCATTATGAAATTTGAACCAACAGTTCTTCTTTTTCCTGTTAAGAAATATTGCAGTCTGTAGTAAGAATTGTCTGGGAAACATTTGATACTTTATTTTAGTCTCTACCACAAATTTCCATGTGATTGTTCTATATTAATCACGAAAAGTGACACGAGATTCCTTTTCCATAATAAATAGCAAGTAATGTAATAATAACAAATCATAACGCTAATGAAAAAATTATATTTTTCCCCGACTTACAGAAGAGTTCCAACAATAGGTAGGATAAAATAAAATCAATATTTTGACAGTGCTCTATTACGTCTGGCTCATTAATTTGGAGACAACTTCTCTGTTCAATCCCAAATCACAAAGTGTCAACAAATAGTAGTTTTAACATCTACTCTCATTCCAATGCATTTAATGCTTTGCAAGTTATTTTTAGAAGAAAATGATTTTTTGATTCTGCAGATGTATAGAGATTGCATTGTGTAGGTTTTTGTCTTGGGGAACAATGAAAAACTTTTGCCATTGCAATTTGTATTCAAGAGATAGTTCATTCCAAATTCCAGTTCAGCACAATCCTATATAGTTTTTCCTATATATATTTACATATATGAATATGTGTATATGTGTGTGTATGTGTATACTCTTAAAGGCCATGTTCATTCATGTTCATTAATTTCATGCAAAGTTTTCCTTAGCTTCCTCTTCTCTTAGAAGAATCTACAGTTTCTGATTTCCAAGTACCGATTGTCAGTTGATTAAGGTCAATGCTAGCACTTATTCAGGCTCTTATTGACTGGGGCCATGTGATAGATGTGATTGATCGGCTTTAGACACAGGATTGCTAATTTCCCATTGTAACAGTCCTTTCCACCTAACCCATCCCTCATCACCCTGAGTTCTTCATAGAGTATTTAAGAATGATGCACCCGCCACCCCACCCCCACCCTCAGGTGCTATGCTATTACACTAAGGCCGAATTCCATCCTCACTTGTGTAAAAAAAATATGCGTATCACTGCTGCCTGTCTTCCTTTGTTTTCCAGGGATCACAAAAGCCTGGGATTTAAAATAGCAGATAATAACATACAGTGCATATTATTGATGCTGCTTTAATTGTCTTATTGACAACTCACTTGAACTTGGAGAAGCATGCTAATATTTATCATCCTGTGAACTCATGTGCATTTTCTCTACTCAAGCTATAATTACAGAAGAATTTCGAAACTCAGAAGTCTGCTTGCCACACTGCCTCACCTTCCCTGTGTTTGGACAAAGGCTTCCAGACTGCTGCATTGCCAGCTGTCTTTGCTCCTTGCCCCTTAAGGTTTTAGCACCCTCTGGACACTTTTCCCTCTAGGAGAGATCTGGCTAATTAACACATTGACCAGCACCTGGCCAGGATAGGGAGTGGCAATATGACCCACCTGAGGAGTTGCAAGGATTCGGGTTGCCCAGTGGTTTTTTGTTTTTTCCAAGAGACAGCTGTTTCTTACCTTTAAGGAAATGCCAGTGGAACACATTAGAAAGATTTAGAACAGGCTGAAGCTAGAATTGAGGCCACTGTCTTGGCTAGGAGACAAAAGTCCATTTAAGGAGGGTTTTGACAGGCTCAAGTCAACAGATGGAGCCATCACCATCTAACTCATGTCTACCTAGCTGTCCCCATCTGCCACCCATGCTGCCCCATCCACCAGGCTCCAGCCTCACTGGTCTCCTTTCAGGTCCTTGGACACACAGGCTCCATCCCACTTGAGGGCCATGGCACAGCTGTTTCCTCTGTATGGGACCCCCTCATCCTCACCTTTTACCTGGCTGCCCCAGTGCAATGCTCAGGTCCCACTCAAGTGGCACATCTTCAGGGAGGCCATTCCTGTCCTCTTCTTCTATCCTATCCCAGTCACCTGCTATCTTGTCCTTTTCTGTTTTCTGCACAGTGCTTATCTTTATTGACTTTATTGATTGTTTGCACACTTACCCATCTCCTTCCCTCCACAGGACTAGACTCCCCAAAGCCAGGACCCCTAACAGTCTCCTGAGGTCTCTACTCCCAGCACCCAGAGCAGCAACTTGTAAATGGCAGCCCATTAATAAATATGTTTTGTAAGAATGCTACTTTCCTAAAAGAAAATATAAATTTAGGAGTGTGTCCTTGACCCTTTGAGAACAATGATATGTCGTGAAACAGACTGTCCCATGACGCATCCTTTGTTCCGTGTTAGAGATGGAAGTCACAGCTGTGACTCTGTCCCAACCCACCACGAGGTTGCTGTGATGGAAGTGCAGAAAGAAGGTTGTCTCTCTATTGAAAATATATTAGTGTTATTGCCAAGTTGTTCTCCCTTTGTAGGGGCACTGGCTTAATCAAGGGTGCATGTTATGATAGGGACTGGCTTAATCAAGAGTGTTTCTTCTGGCTTGGGTTTTGGCCTTGAAGGCCTTTTCCCTGAAGCTATTTCCCCGCCTATGTGGGTCTGAAGTTGACCATGCAGTCCCTGCTGCGGGCCTCTGCCTTGACATCAGTACGTTGGGCACGGAGTGTTGGAGTCAGGTTCTTTGTCGCTGCTGAGAGCCAGCTGTGTGGGGCCCTGATTAACACAGATAAAGTTGTTAGTCGCTCTGCGTTCTTGTCTCTTGTCGTTGGCAGTGCTTGATGGGGGTCCCTGGGCAGAGGCGTCGTGGAGACGGGAGAAGATGCTGCCCCGGCCCCCTGATTGGTGAGCTGCTCATCTGACTGATGAGTGAGGTGGAGTAACCCCACTGGCTTCAACGAGACACTCGAATCACAGAGGATGATTGCAGAAGGGGGAAAGGACTTTAAACCTATGTCACACCCTGTTGCCCCAGTGTCTCCCATCTTGGGGAGCTTACGATGCTTGTGCAACTTGAAGAATCTGTTTTCTGAGAGTGTTGAGATTGTATCATTTGTGTATTTCTCCCCACAAGTCAACAACAAATGAGAATTCTTGCAGAAAAATAAAAGTCGGAAGGAATCGGGGAGGGAAAGAAGTCTCGATTTTCTCCCATCTGTCTCATAGAATCCTTCTGCGGCATCAAATGTTTTCCTTTTATCCATATTATTTATTTACTGGTTAAATAGAAATGTCCTTTCCCTGTGTACATATTTTCTCTCAAGTAGACTGCATGCTTCCTGGGGGCAGAATTGTTCTTTTACTTCCCATAGTGTGCCAGTGCCTTGCCAGCTACACACTGCCCCCGTCCTCACCACACAAGAGGTCTGGCACCCGGGGATGGGCATTTTGGGATGGGTGAGGAAAGTAATAAAACCTTAATGAGTAACAGAAGTGAATGAAGAGTATGGGTCTTTGGAAAATATTTAGAATAATCTCCTGTTGAATTGTTCATGATTTATAGACCTCTTGGGCTAAAAACGATTTGCTATCTATCTGGTTGCCAAGGCTAGCTTTTTTCTTTTCAATTCAATGAGTAAAAAAGTTGGCTCATTATTATTATTTTTTAAAATAAGGACCCTAAGAGTCTACCAGGGATATTTGAAGCCACTATTATTCAAAGTCAGAACATGCGGAAGTGAAATTCTCATCATGAATGGGTTCCTTGATATAGAAATTAAGAAATCCCTTGGCGTTGTGATTGTTGGCGATGACCTATCGTTACTTGCCTCCAATTAAGGAAGGGAGTCCCACGTCCCCCGGGTTCTTCCAGATATCTGCTGGGGTTTGGGCATTGCCTCACTGGTGTCTGCCTCCCCACCTCTCTTCCCCAGTGTGTTCAAGTCTTCAGCTTCCTGTTCCACTGTGACTTCAGCTGTTTGATAGTGTGAATGAAAATAAGATATGTATTCAAGGGCACCCCCGGGTGTGCACCCATTGTAGGCCAGGTGACAGTTCATAGTCAAACACAGGGCAGAGGCAGAAATCCCAGGTCCTGGCCTTTCTTTGGTGATTCACTTGGGCTCTTTATTACCTCCGTGGGATCTGTTTCCCCGTCTGTAACACAGGGGAGGTGTGTAAGAGACCAAGAGCAGGTTGAAGAATTATTAAGGATGCTTGTCAGGCATGCCGGTTCCTGAGCTCCACCTGGAGAGGCAGCTTTGCAGTGGGTGCTGTTGTCCATAGACTCCACTCTGGTCCAGGTAACCCTTCCCAGTTCTTCTCTGATAGGTTACACCTCGAACCTAGAGACATGGTTAAACATCCACAGCTGGGCGTGGTGGATCATGCCTGTAATCCCAGCACTTTGGGAAGTGGGAAGACGGCTTGAGCCTAGGAGTGGAGCGAGGAGTTCAAGGCCAGCCTGAGCAACATCTCAAGAGCCCATCTCTACAAAATATTTAAAAAATTAGCTGTTGTGGTGGTATACACCTATAGTCCCAGCTACTCGGGAGACTGAGGTGGGAGGATGGCTTGAACTCAGGAGGTTAAGGCTGTAGTGAGCAGTGATCAAGACACTGCACTCCAGTCTGCGTGACAGAGTGATGCTGTCTCACTCTCGCTTATAGAAAATTATAAGTAAATAAACATTAGCAAACCTTATTTATTGCCTCCTTGGTTTTCTCCAGATTGTTTCAATTAGTGACATTTAACCAAATCAGAGAGTATTTCACGCCACAATCACAGAGGCAATTCTAGACCCTTATCTGCTGAGACCCTGTCACCTTATAGGTGCCGCAGACAGTGGCATCAGGAAGTGAACCGACCTGGCCCTGTTCATGAAAGAGTCACATGTAGCATGTTCACTGAATCTCTGTGTTTGAATTCAAACCAATAGAAAATAGCAGAAGACGACAAGGAAATGACTATGATTTGTCAACAGCCTCGTCTGTGATTTTAAGAACTTGTAGCTTCGAAGATTTCTTTTTATCTTTCTTTTTCTTTCTTTCTTTCTTTTTTTCTTTTTTTTTTTTTTGAGATGGAGTCTTTCTCTGTCACCCAGGCTGGAGTGCTGTGGCATAATCTTGGCCCACTGCAACCTCTGCCTCCTGGGTCCAAGTGATTCTTGTGCCTCGGCCTCCAAGGAACTGGGATGATAGACACCTGCCACCATGCCCTGCTAATTTTTTTTTTTTTTTTTGGTAGTTTTAGTAGAGATTGAGTTTCACTGTGTTGGCCAGGCTGGTCTCAAACTTCTGGCCTCAAGTAATCTGCCTGCCCCCACCTCCCAAAGTGCTGAGATTATAGGGGTGAGCCACTGTGCCCAGCCAGAATCTTCAGATTTCTATCTGGTGAAGTTGGGGAGATGTTCTTGAAAGGTATAGCTGCAGTGAGCATGTGTGATTGGAAAGAGATTTCTAACCTTTCATCTTATAAACTGCCCATCCCATAAGAGTTAGAAATACTCTTCATAACTCCCTAATGGAGCCAGTGGGACAACATGTTATTAATACTGTTCCAGGTAAGTCTGGCTTTTGACCTTGGCCAGCAGTGGTTCTGAGGAGTGATTATTTCTGATGCCTACTAGATTTCATCTTTTAACAAGGAAGACCCTTGAGTATGTCTACTTCTTCCTTTTGTCTTTTTAGCACCCTTCCCCGAAAAGTTGGGTGACATTAAAGAGGAAGGACAAGTCACTACTGTGTGCTGATTTCATATCAAATACAAGAATTCCACTTGCTGCCAAATGGGGGTTTAACCTCTCCCAGATCTTTGGTTGTGCATAATTAATGCATCATTCAGCATTTGACTTTTGTGCCCTTCATACAGATTTAATCTTAAAGGATGCCTCTGAGTTCTGTGCTCACAAAAGCACCTTCCACGTATTTCATGGCTTTTGCTTTTGAGTTTTGGGGAGACCCTTGCTTGAGTTTTCCCAAAGAAGATGATCTGTATGGATACAATGCTCAATCTCTCTTAAATTATTCAGCAACTATTTACTGTGCTTCCAAATGGTTGGAAATGAATGGCTGCAATATGGTTACTATTACTAATACTAATATTAGTATTACTATTATAGACAGGCAAAGAAGGAGGAGGAGGACAAGGAGGAGGGGGAGGAGCACAGTGAGGAGGGGGAGGAAGATGAGGATATTTTAACATGTCCCTGTGGCATGAGTTCTACAGGTAACTTACCCTGCTTTTTAATTTTTTTTTTTTTTACTGAATCTTCAGCAGTCCTGTGAGGTGGGGTCATCAGTTTGATTTTCCAAACAAAATACCTGGGGCTCATGACTTACCAAAGCCACATGCAAAAAGAATGACTTGAGCCTGGGAGTTCGAGGCTGCAGTAAGACCTGCTTGCACCACTGCACTCCAGCTTGGGCGACAGAGCGAGACCCTGTCCCAAAACAAAAACCAAACAAAAGAAAGCAAAACAAAAAACCCACATTCAGGGCAAGTGGCTGAGTTCAGGTGAAACCCCCCACCCTACCTCATAGAACCTGCCATTCCCACTGTGCTGTGTTGCTGTGGCCAAGCTGTTGCCTTTTTGGGGAATGGAGGTGAAAGGCTAAAGGGACCATTCGTGAAGCCACCAGGCTCTAGTGGGAAAGTATCTACCGAGAGAGCTACAAACCTAGTTCCCATTTATGCCCACGGTTGAGAATACTTGGGGACATCCTTTAAATGGTTTCTCTCTGGGCAAAGGCAGCACTCCTGGAATCTGCCCTCTTGCCAAGTAGAGGAGATGTAAGAACATGTTTTCTATTGATTTTTAAAAGCAATTCAGGACCCAACTGGTAATAATCGGTATGACCTGTGCTGTTCTCCAGGCAGTCACAAGCAGCTCGGAGCCTTGTTGTGTGACTCTGATGTTTGGGATGTGCATTCTTTGAAGATTACTTCTAAAGCAAGGCGTCCAAATCCTTAATTCACGATTCTGTCTATTCCTGTGGTGTTTACATTCCACCATGGCAGAAGATCACTGTGAAAAAGAAAGATGAAAATGCACTTTTAAAAAGGGCTTTTCTTGTGCGGGCCTCCTTCAAAGACCCTAACCCTTTCCCCTCTTGTTGACGCCGAGGTCTGTGTTTCATCTACAGGGGACATATATATTAATAGGTGATTTAAAGGTTTGTCACACTGTGGTGACACAGGCAGGCTGAGCTCTGGGGGCAATGAGCTGCATGGAGCAAGTGCTGGCGTGATTTCGGGTGTTGGGGCAGGTCTCTCTGGCATCGTGTGTCTGTCAAAGGGCTTTCGTGTATTTTGCTAGGAAGCGCTTTCTGCCCTTTTGCTGAAGTTGGGTCTGCAAGGGTCTTGGGGAAAGTGGCTGGTGAGGTTGATTGATCTGGCCAGTGAGCAGAGCAGGACCTTGCTAGGGCTGGGCGCTAAGACAGAGTTGAGTCTTCTACATAGAGAAGTCACTGAGCTTTGGAGTCTGAGAGCTGAGTAATGTGCAGACACAGGGTCTGGGAAGATCCCTCGATTGCCTAAACACCAAGACGACTACGATTCCTCTCCTCTCTACACCACTCCCCCCATATGATTCAAAAGGTGCCATAAATGCATAACATATACAAGGACCAAGTTAGTTCTGATTTTTCCAGTGATGACTGTTTTGACGCCTTTTTTTTTTTTTTTGAGGGGGATAGATATCAAGTGTCAAATACTTTAAAAATAGAATTCCTTTTTTTACGAAGTGGTATTATTGCTTCCTCATTTTTCAGGAGTTTCTAAAGCACATATGGTCTGTCCATGATGTTATGCAGGGTTTAGGTTTAAGGTGTCTGTGAACTTGATACCCATGACCCGGTCTACAAAGAACATGTGGGGTCTGTCTGCTTCCTCTGTCCCTGCAGTCAGCAACACCGTGGCTGCTCAAGATTCTCTGTCATCAGTGGGGAATAAGCCACCAGGCCACCTGATCACAGAGCACTCCCTGGGTGCCCTTGAGTGCTTGGGTTCCAGATAGGCATGTTTCTACATAAGACCATGTGTCTACATTTTCTGGAGCCAACCAGAAACCATTTCTGATGCTGTTTGTCCGCCCATCACTGGGCAATGATGAAATAATGGTTCACAGGTGGAACCCGAGATGCACTCTCAATTCCCATATGGATGGTTGGGGTGCGTGCAAATGGCCTTAGGAAAAGAGCCAGGATTTTGCATTGGTCAGAGCACTGACTTTTTCTATAATGTGTTGAAGGAAGAGCAGGAACTCACTAGGGTTCCTGCTGACGGTCCCTAGGGCTCTTTAAAAACAGCCTTCTTAACATGTTGCTGCCTGTTCAAGGCATCTGTGGCTTTGAAATTTTAAAAAATTATATAGTAAATTCTACTTCTTTTAAAAATTTTTTATTTTCATAGGTTTTTGGGAAACAGGTGGTGTTCGGTTACATGAGTAAGTTGTTTAGTGGTGATTTGTGAAATTTTGGTGCACCCATCTCCTGAGCAGTATACACTGCACCCAACTTGTAGTCTTTTATTCCTCACCCCCTTCCTACCTTTTCCCCCTGAGTCCCCAAAGTCCATTGTGCCATTCTTATGCCTTTGCATCCTCATAGCTTAGCTCCTACTTATGAGTGAGAACATACGATGTTTGGTTTTCCATTCCTGAGTTACTTCACTTAGACTAATAGTCTTCAGTCCCATCCAGGTTGCTGTGAATGCCATTAATTCATTCCTTTTTATGGCTGAGTAGTATTCCATTGCACACAAAAGAGTTTTTGCATAGCAAAAAGTTCAGCAAAGTAAACAGACAACCCACAGAGTGGGAGAAAATCCTCATAATCTATACATCTGACAAAGGACTAATATCCAGAATCTACAGCGAACTCAAACAAATTAGCAAGAGAAAAACAAACAATCCCAACAAAAAGTGGCCTAATAGACGATTCTCAAAAGAAGATATACAAATAGCCAACAAACTTATGAAAAAATGCTCAACATCAGTAATGATCAGGGAAATGTAAATCAAAACCACAATGTAATACCATCTTACTCCTGCAAGAATGACCATAATCAAAAAATCTTCCACTTTTAAAAATATCTTCTATTCCCTTTAGGGAATACTCCCTGGAATTCTTGTTGGCTCTGGCTGGCTGTGGCTGGGGACCACACTCCTTGTCTCCCCAGAGGCATCCGGTGCCTCAGGGGAGCTGGAGAAGCCTCTGAAGGGTGGAAGGCCAAGGTACATACCTTGGGATCAGGCAGGAGGTTTTACCCTCCATCTCCCTCAGGTCAACAGTATTCCTGTGATGCGAATGGACTCTGGGTCTTTCATTGTGTTTCTGTCCATCCGTATGTCATAGCCTGAGAGACACATGCCTACCAGTTTTTTGAGTGAGTGGACATGACCACTAGACATCTGTGTCTGGGGCCGTCAGCAATCCAGCATAAAGTTACCCCCAAAATGGGAATCTTTGCCTGCATAATGGAGTGGCGAAGGTGCTGAGCTGGGTTGGAGACCAAGATTAGATCCACTGCCTAATTCTCAGTAGATTCTCCATTAGATCCCAGATAGATGAACTTGGTAGTTCTAAAGCATTTTTTTGGTACCTATATAGGAATGGCAGAAGGGACGGATTCCCCACTGTAGGAATATTTAGGACATATCTTGCTATTTTTAAAAGTGGCTGTGATTCTCATAAAACAAATTCCATTTTAACTCCATTTATTCTGTGGAGCTTTGAAGAAGGCAGAGAATGTTTCGAAATGCTGATGATGATGGTGATGGTGATGGTGATGAGCAGTAGCGAGGTGAAAAGATTTGGAATCAGTTTCTGAAGCGCGTACTCACAGTGCTCATTCCAGTTGGAACCATCACCCTTTAGGCAAATCTTTACCCCCTTGGAAGCTCTCAGATTATCAGCCTCCTAACCGCAAGGAGACCCTCCTAGTCAAATGTGGAGAGGGATCCTAGCTGGTGTTTCCAGAGGGCAGTGTGAATGATAAATACTGTTCATATTCAGAAGGAAAAATTGATTTTAAAAATGTGCCTTTGATTCACTAATCTCTGACATTGAGACATTTTTTGAAGTCTGTTGCTATAATTAGAATTCTATAAGCCATTTCATGTCTCTATCAAAATTTTAAGAGACATAGAAAATTTAAGGTTTTTTTTGGCTTACAATTCATCATATCAACGCGGATCTTATTGCAGTTTGGGCTTCAGTGTGGAGCAGTATTTCGGGGCCAGGGACACACGTTCTGTCATCAGGGCTGTGTTGAGAGCAGCCCCTGTGCTGCTCAACAATGCACAGTTTGAATTTTAAGAATTGCTCGTGAATTGTGTTTCTGCCTTGTTTTGATTTGTTTTTCCCAGCTGAAATGTGGGGCTGGAGGCAGGAGACTGTGTCATTCAGAATCTGTGCCTACTTCCCCACCCATGGGCTGTATCTGTGTGTGCCCCGGCTGGGCGGGTGGACGGGAGGAGTCGGAGTGGGAGGAGGCTTGGTTGCTGGGGACATGTGGGGTGGTGCCGACAGCTCCAGCCGGGCTCAGGTGAGTCACGGCTGCACTTCGAGATGGGTAATTGGTGGCATGTGGTCCGTGAGCCATGTGTGAGAGCCCTTCCTTAGTCATAGGGAAGGGAACAAGCATCGCAAATAAAAGCCTCATCAGATTAGTGAGTCAGAAGAGACGCTAATCCCAACCCGATGCTTCATTTCTACTTTTTTTTCCCCTTCCAAAAGCAGAAGCTGTTCCTGTTCTTTAAGAAAAAAAATTAGAATCAGTTTTCTAAAAGACTGATTTAACCACAATCAAAAGTGGAGGGGGGGTGTGGGCCGTGTCACTATTGCAGTATGACGATTAGCATGAAGATGAGTTGCACTTTCGCCGGGCTGAAACTTGTTCCTAACAGAATGTTAAATACTTAGTGAAAAGAAAGATTATGTCTATCTAGTTACACCATTCCTTGATATATGCTCCATGTCAGAATGCCATTGTCTCCTGGGTAAAGACGGAGAGTTCAAATACCCACTATCTCTCCCCTGGTGCTCCGAATGCTCTTCTTTGAAGTTTTTATAATCCATCTGTCATCTTCTAGCAAGGAGGGCACATGTTCGGTACCACTCAATTACAGAATTCTCCTTTGCCAGCTCCAATGAGACAGGAAAGAATGTTATGGGTGGTTGAGAGAAACTGTCAGATATACTGAATTCCTAGGATTCATATGCACCGTGTTTTTCCAGGGCAGGAACACAGCCCGCCTTATTGTTCAAGTGCATTGGGGATACATTTGGCGTTGGGGTAGGGAACCTTTGATTTTTTTTTTTTTTAAACTCTCCTCCAGAGAGTTACCTTAAATTTGATTGTTCTTGTTTGAAAAAAAAAAAAAATCATCCAAATCTCCTCTGGAATGTGGACCCTCCAATGTGAACTGAAAATGTGACATTTGTTTTAGCTAACTAGGAGTCGGTAGCCCAACTGTGCAGAGATTGGGAAGTAGCTAAGTGCTTTTGTTTCTGTGGTTTCACTTTAGTGAAATAGGATTTTTACTTGGTCTTGATAGAAGATGGTGACTAGATAAAGCCTGAGCCCCACAGAAATAATTTTCATCATCAGATGTGCTGAAAGCCTGAACAATAAATGTTCTGCCATCTGGTGAGATCTGAGAAAGTTAGCACTGGACCGAAAAGTCTTTAAAATGGGTTATTTTATTTGAGGACAATCTACCTTGGAGTGGTTAGTGTTGCTAGATATCATGTTAACTTCTCACTCATTGAGTCACGGGTGGTTAAATTCGTTGTCTTATGTGAAATGAGTTTGATGATCTCGGCTTAGCCTCTAGTGGGTATTAATTCACATTATGAAATATCCCAGAATAATTTAGCACCGTGTGGCATAATTTGCATTTTTACTCAAGATAGGGGCAATGATAGTGTCTCTGGATCTATTCCCCTACCTTTTTTTTTTTCATTCAAAAGAGGATGGCTCTCGTTTGTGGCTTTTAGGGTGATTGTCGGTGGGGTTTACTCTTATTAATTTGGTGGGAACATATGGTTTTAGAGCTTGGGGTGGTGAGAAGAGGAAATTTTAGCTTGGGCGCTAAAACCTAACAAGAAATATTTACAGGGACATAGTTGCAGCGGAGATGGGCTAGGATTTCATGATCCTGCACGAGTGGACATCTCCTACATGCATGTACACGTTACACAGAAGTACATACATGAGACTAAAGAACACGGATTCGGGTGGATGCATTTGGTTTGGGGGTCCACATGTGTCCCTCAATTTGTGAAAGGCATCTTTTCTCTTTACAAAACAGGAAGGTTTTCCAGAAATGCGGGATACGATTACAGTAATTAATTTAGTGAAACTTCTTGAATCTGATCTTCTGTTCAAACTAATAATGGCCAGGATGGGGTGGCTCGATGTCGTTAATTGAAATCTGGAGACAATAAAAAAATGTCTTTCTGCAACTTCAATACAGCAGTCTGGAACTGTTGGGTCAGGCTGTGAACCAATTTTCTTCTCATTACTTTTGATTTTGGAGTCAATACAAATTTCATCAGTGATTGTAGGGTGCAGGTCTTCGTCTGCATAGACCCTGTCATGGGAGAATATGTGCGCTTGGCTTAAAGATTTACGGAAAAGTGGTGCTGGTGACTCAGGAAAGAGAGGAAGGAAATGCTGAAGCCAACAGCCTCCTTGGAAACTGCTCCAGTGCTCAGGGGTGATTAGCATGGAGAGGCATTGGGGTGGGAGGAGAGGGCTGGACCCCAGGAGGCCTCTGCATCTGCAGACCACTGGGGACAGCTGGCGGCAGCCTCTGTGGCTCCCTTGCTGTTCCTTCCAGACCTGTGTCTTTAGCCCAAGTTTCTCTCTGCTTTTTTCTTTCTGTCTCCCACGTCTCCTAAATTTACAGCTGTGGAGTGAGTCCTTCTGCAGCTCGCAGAATTTAAGGCCCCACGGAAACTTAAGGGTAGAAAAAAGGAAAAAAGAGGAGACTCAACTTTGTAGGAGTTTGTGAAATTCTGAAACCATCCTGGGCAAAGAGGTCTTTTGTGTAGAAACATAGATCCAAGACGTCGTATGCAATTCCTCATTTTTCCTGCGTGCAATTTGCATTGTGCAAGTCATGGGATCAGCCCATCTATCATTAGGTATTGGCCTAATTGGACATTTTTTACGAGCCCAGTTTGCTATTTATGTTAAAAGCAATTCGCAGAAATGCCCTTTCTTCATGATTCGGTATTGGCAATAGCGACGTATGTTTAATCACATTTTCCATGAGTAATTATCTAATTCACATGATTACCAATATAAAACAGGAAAATAGAATAGGGGCTTAACTCAGTCCTGCTTGGGCGGTGACACAGGCATCCAGAAAGACCTGAGCGAGGGCGATTGGTTGCTGGTTCTGTTTCCTTCTGTCATATCATGGAGATTTTTATTAGCAACAGGAGCTCTCTGAAGCCGGGCCTATGGAGGAGAGAGGCTATTTGGGATTCTGTTATAATGCAGTTTGAGGTTCGCTCTGTCTGCTTGGGTTCTTAACGTTTGGGGCTGTCCTTTTTGAAGATTTCCGGGAGACGGAGGTCACATTTTTTATTCATGTTGAAAAATATTCATTTATCAGTATTGGTGCAACTGTAAACAAGTGATAAAGTGACAACATTTACAACAGTAAAACTGACAGCATTTACTTTAATTTTCTGTCATTTTGGTAATTATATCAATCAAGATCCAAAACTAAAATGATATTTTAGCATGCAGTAAGAAATGAGGAATTCAGATCTTAAAAGACCATTACAATTAGCTTTGAAATGTTCGCCATTTTACCATAATTGTTTCATATAGCTTATATGTCTTCATTTACAGCCGAATATTCTGTTGATCTTTTATAAACAAAGTAGCACCCATCTGCTCCTTGAGACACTCCTGGCGCCTATTCATTGCAAAAATAATACATGTCCTAATGACTTCCACATATTTTGAAATCTCCCTTTTGAAATTGGTCTTGGCAGATTATTTGCAGGTACTTGAGTTGCATCTGTTTGCAATTTTGCAAATGCGGAAGACTTTAATGTTGAGCACTGCAAGAGGGCTATTTTAATCCTCAGATAACATTGGCTGTCATCAAAAGCCACATTTATCTTTTCGAAGGTGGGGCAAATGTTTAATATTAAAAGACAGTAAAAGGTCAAGGCCAAGTCTGGGGTCTGAATATTTTCCTTTCACACGCCGTGCCTTTTGCAAACTCTTCCTTGCATTTCTTTTTATTTAAGTTTTAGCTTAATAACCATTGCCAAGAGGATGTTTTGCTGATAAAATGAAAGATCAGGAAGAGAGTAAATCAGAAATAATAGTGAACTCCAGGCTCCTGAGCTCATTACCACCATGTGGCTAGCAGCTGACCAGCTTTAGGTTGACTCTGTTTATAGGGAAGAACTAAACAGCACAGTGTTGGAGAATACTGGGGCCTTGAATGCTGTTGCTGGCCTGCCTCCCAGGAGGGGCTGAAGATCTGGGAGGGAAGGTGGTCACCGTAAGGTCAGCTTACCTTCAGCGAGCTGGTGCTGCTCCTGGGCGGATCCATTGCAACTGGAGGAGCTGCTCACTCTAAGAGTCTGCATGGGGACTTGTTTCCTCTTTGTTCAAACTCTGAAGCCGAGAACACGGAAATTAAGTGAGGGTCCTTTCTGGATTGCTGTCTTTGACCTGGTCAACATTGAGCACACACAGCAAGCTATCTTGTCGTTAGGGTTTTTGGACTCTGTAGAACTAGGGCAGCAGGACAGGTTGTTACTCGCCTCCTTCCTAGTGTCTCCTCTGTGGTCCTCACGGGGGTCTGTGTGTGCCATGTGAAGCTGTCCTGAGCGGTTTATTCTCCACTGGCTGCCATTTTGGCCATGACCCTTACATCTGAGAATAAGATATTAGCCCATTTTGTGTTTAAATGGAAGTAATTGGCCATGGAGACGTCATTGGTGGCTGCAAATATGCTAACCATGAAGGCGTCGTCTACATAACCTACAAAACCAGTTCACCTCCAAGCCACTTCCAATGACTCTGGTGACAGAAGGGACGTTAAAGCTGAAACGAGCTCCATCCTCCTGTTAAATGTGAGAAAAGTAGGAGCTTCACAGATAACCAGGTACAGCCCAGCATCTTGAGGTTTAACCTAAGAAAGGCATGCTCTAATCCTGGGGTGTTTCTGGATATTTTTTTCTGGCAAAAAATGTTCAATATGTAGTTGTATAATGCCTAGTTGTTTCCTGTTTCATAGATAGTTGAAATGTGTTATGGAAGAGTGCTTTATCACCACCACTCCTCATCAGCGAGCACCTTGGTCATCTTTGATAGATGAATGCTTCACAAATGTGTATTTTTGTGGGGTTAGTTCTTTAGTACATAAGTCATATGTAGTCATCAAAAACTTTTGTCTTCTAAATATTTATTTATTTATTTTATTTTTGAGACAGAGTCTTGCTTTGTCACCCAGGCTGGAGTGCCGTGGCATGATCTCCGTTCACTGCAACCTCTGCCTCCTAGGTTCAAACGATTCTTCTGCCTCAGCCTCCTGAGTAGCTGGGATTACAGGTGTGCACCACCAAGCCCAGCTGATTTTTATATTTTTAGTAGAGGTGGGGTTTCTCCATGTTGGCCAGGCTGGTCTGGAACTCCTTATCTCAAGTGATTTGCCTGTCTTGGCCTTCCAAAATGCTGGGGATTACAGGCATGAGCCACTGTGCTCGGCCAAAAATTTTATTATTTTTATTATTTCATTCAAATAAGTATAACATTAAAAATATAATACATTTCTGAGGTTAAACCTAAGAGAAGCTTGTAGCAACTCAACCCCTCCTTTTTCATTTTGTTTGCTGTTGAGGGTGGGGAGAAGGTAGTGATTTTGCACAGAATGGGAACTGGCATCCAAGGTTTTTGCTTTTTCTGCGTCATTTATATTCTGATGCTTTCATATATGGGTGATTACACTTTAAAGAGAAAAGACCTCACACTCTTCTGATGATCAAAATTTTCACATTACCAAAGCGATACATCGGGGAGCAGGGATTGTTACCATCTTTCCCTTACAGAAAAAAAAATGCAGCAGCGGTTCATCAATGAGATGAACCAGGACTGCGGTCCTGGAGCAACAGCATGGGCGTCACCAGGGAGCTTGTTAGAAATGCAAATCCCAGGCCCCACCCCAGACCCATCTAATCAGAAATGCTGTGGGTCAGGCCCGGCAGTCCGTGTTTTAACAAGTCCTCTAGGTGACTGATGCATACTGAGGTCTAAGAGCCACTGCTTTAGGGGCTATAAAATGGCAATGGCTTTTCCAAGGCTAGAAGCCCAGTCCCCATGCTGCAGAACTTTCCATCATCTCCCAGTGTCATCTTGGAGTCCCAGAGGCCGTTCTACAAGCCTGTAGACCCAGCCAGTAAGCGCAGTTGTTTGTTTAAAATGCGAAAGGACAGATAGGTGGTCAATGGGTGCTTCTTTTCTTTCTTTCTTTTTTTTTTTTTTTTTGAGGCAGAGTCTTGCTCTGTCACCCAGGCTGGAGTGCAGTGGTGCGATCTTGGCTCACTGCAACGTCTGCCTCCTGGGCTCAGCGATTCTCCTGCCTCAGGCTCCTCTGTAGCTAGGATTACAGGCACCACTACCATGTCCAGCTAATTTTTTTTTTTTTTTTTTTTTGTATTTTTACTAGAGACAACGTTTCACCATGTTGGCCAGGCTAGTGTCGAACTCCTGACCTCAACTGATCCACCTGCCTCGGCCTCCGAAAGTGCTGGGATTACAGGCATGAGCCACCATGTCCAGCCATTGGATGCTGCTTTCTTCTCCCTTTTTAAGAGATCACTTATTGGGGTTTTTCACTAGTTTACTGTTGATCATTAGGATCTTGAAAAACGTAGAGGTGACTCCGATGTCTAAAACGTGTTTATTTTAGACTTGAATTCTGGAGAATGCTATCTGTCCGTACTGTAACAGGTCAGTGTAAAGTGTCTGTTCTTTGACTTTTGAGTCTTGCCTCCTGCGGGGCATTAGGTGTTTCCATGTTCCAGTTGGGCAACATCACAGCAGTTGTTCCAATCCAGGAAATATCTGTATTTCATGGAGTCATTAGAGTTGTCTGTTTAGAGTTTGCTGGGTAGGATAAGAGGATTCTCCTACTCATTGCAGAGCTTCTGATGGAGTGTTTTTGGGCAGAAGCCACAGCTGTGTGACTATAGTGAGATGCTGCGAGGAAGGTTGGTGGTCCAAGCCCAAGGCCAACCTCCATTGCATGTCGGCCATTGGCTATTCTCAGGTAGAGCTTTCTTGGCAGTGAGAGAGACTCTTAGTGAGTTCAGGATGGACTCAGAAGGAAATTCATTGGCTACTTGCTGTGCTGCCACTGAGAGTCCTTCTCTAGGTTGGGAAGTGACAGGCTGATGGCCTTCTGTTAGGAAGTTATGACCCGGGCACCAGCCATGGCCACCATACTTGGTAGAGTCTAGCAAACCTGCAAAGGCTTCAGCCCTCAGAGCAGGAGCAGCAGGCACAGGCAGATGTGTGAGCATGGCCTTTATACCTCCCAAACCCAGTCCTGCTCCTAGAAATAGGGAGACCAAGACCTTCATGCTTCAGACCCTCTGGCCCATCCCATTGACTCCACAGCCTCAGCTGCACCTATTGAGCTCTCTGCAAATGTGGCTCCCACTGTGTGTCACTATTTTGCATGATACATAGATTATTGGGTATCTAAAGACCTATTAGAAAAATATAACTAGCACATTATAGCTGTGAGTTTTGCAGATGCTATTGCTTAAGGTGAGGCTAAGTTATAAAGAGAAGAAAAAAAAGAGTAGGTGCAGTGGCTCATGCCTGTAGGTGCTATGGCTCAGCTCTTTGGGAGGCCGAGGTCGGAGGATAACTTGAGTCCTGGAGTTTGAGGCCAATCTGGGCAACATAACAAGCCCCTGTCTCTCAAAACATTTAAAAATTAGCCAGGTGCGGTGGTGCATGCCTGTAGTCCCAGCTACTCAGGAGGCTAAGATGGGAGGATCATTTGAGCCCAAGAGTTCAAAGCTCCAGTGAGCTATGATCACACCACTGCACTCCAGCTTGGGCAATGGAGCGGGACCCTGTCAAAAAAAAAAAAAAAAGAAAAGTGAATTGATTTAAAGTTCATTTTAAAAAGTATTAAGTAAATGAAGGTCTGGATGGCACAAAGTTACGATGGGAACTATGAAAGGGGACTGTGGATGACTGAGGTGTGGAATGGGGTGAGAGTGGCCAGTGTTTCCTGAACCTCCTTGACCATCCCCTGGGGAGGGCTCCCGCACCCAGCAGAAGTGTGGCTGGTCCATCCTGGTGAGTGTTTTATTGAGAGGAGTGCCACCCCCCGTTTACATCTCAGGCTGCTGGTGGGTGCACTTCTGCGTCTCATTGGCAATGCAATTACTGGCACCATGGGAGGTCTGCAGGTTCAAAGCTAGTGATGAGAAATCTAGTTCACCCCTTTCAGAAATAATGGTTTGGTTTAGGTGGCGATGGTGGTGTTTTCATCAAAGAAAAACTCCACCAACCCATAAAAGACAAGTAAGAACACAGAGCCTGGTGCTCCTTCATCGGCGGGAGACTCCAGGTGAGAGGCTGAGCCTGCCTGACTGGTCTCCTCATTGTCCTCTCTTCCTCTTTTTCCATGGCGGCTGCTCAGGACATAGGTCCTCCCAGTGCAGGTGGGAAGGGACAGTCATGGAGCTGTACCACTGAGTTTCCCTGAGGCATCCACACGACAAACGCTAGTACCTTGTGACTTTGGGCTGATGCACGGGTCAAAGCATGTGGCTTGTGCTGACTCAGAGGCCACCTTCCTTGGAGCCTGGTGGCAGTCTTTGCTCCTGTATTTCAAGACTGTGGGTTTTGGGGACTGACAGGTGGGCAGCAAGGCAACCCTGTGCTTCCTGAAGTCATCTATGCCACTGCCCCTGCATGTGCTGTCCCAGGGAGGGAGGGCTCATCCATGGTTGACACAAGGTAGACTTGTCTTGCTGGTGTTCGTGGAGTGCTATGGCATCCTCGGGTGGCCAGGTGGTCAGAGGGACCTGGGTGGTTGGTGGAGAGTGAGGGGCAACAGTGTGACCTCCCTGAAATGGTGGGGAAATAGAGGAACCTCACCTCAGGGAGGGACTGCCTGACTCTGCCATGCCCACACTGCCTCCTGGTGGGGAAATAGAGGAAGCTCACCTCAGGGAGGGCCTGCCTGACGCTGCCACGCCCACACTGCCTCCTTGTTTGTGTCCCAGTGGCCGGTGGGGACTGGTTACCTCAATATTTGGGACTTTCTGAGGATGCCTCCAAGGAGAATGAGACAAAATTTCTGCCCTCATGGAATTTGCAACATAAATGGAGAGCCAAGGCCAACCCTCCTGGGAATGACCTGTGCAAGGCAGGGGTGCTAGGGCACCAAGCCCATCAGGTGTGGGTGCTCAGGGACAGGAAGTTCCAGGTGATAGAGAACTCCACAGCATGGATGGGCATGAGGGAGGACATCCTGGTGTCCCCTAGGTGGACAAAGGCAATGAGCCCCGAGAAGGAGGTGGGAGGAGGGCTGGTTGATGGGAGCAGCATGGTGCAGCTCCTCTGTGAGACCCCAGGATGCAGCACAGTGCATAGCAAACAGTACATGCTCAATAAATATTTGTTAAACTGAACTGAATGGGACCAGAACTTTGGCTGCTTATGTGGATACCAGGGCTGGTCTCTAGCGTAATGATTTTGGAAAGCATCTACTGGGTCCCTGCCCTGTCTTGGATTCTGGAACCGAGAGTCCCTACAGAAGCTATGCTCCGGTGCCATCATCCGTGGAGCTGGCAGCAGAACCCACTGGGACCAGATTCCCTGGCATCTCCCAGGGACTTTCCCCCCTGAGCAGCTCCTTTTATTAACTCAGTGTTGAAGGAGTTGCCCATTGCTAAGGAAGGATGGAAATGAAAAATAACAGGGTGTGTGCGTGTCTGTGAAGGTGACGACATAAAGGTAATGCCACTCACTGTGAAAGGTGGTATCATTCGCAACTCGGCGACTCCAATCTTCTGTGCATTTTGGCCTTTTCTGAATTACTGCCCCACTCAGCCCCAAGTCGAAAATTTGTTTACATGAATCAGATTTTCAGCTACTCATTCTGTTGCAAGAAGAAGTAAGTTGTGTGTGTGCGTGTGCACGCGTGTGTGTATTTCATACATTCATGGGTTAAAATCAGACCCTGCGTTTCCATTGTTTTCTATCTCTAAGTTAAAAGCTTTTCCCTGAATCTCTTCTGATGCATCTCTCTAGAAAGAAACTCCCAGACTGGGCTAGGCTGAAATTTAAACACACACACACACACACAAACACACACACACACCCCCTACACACACTCATTTCAGACTACACTGAAAAATTGCAAAAGAAAATAAGAAATCCAGCAACAGGAAAGGAACTTTCAGTTTTCACTTCCAAGTTTGGCAGCCTGGTGAACTTGAGAGGTTAGCTATGAATAAGCATAATCAGATCTTTCTTTTTGTCCATATTTAATTCAAATGAGACAGCTCTGTGTTGACTTCTAATACAGAAAGGCCACCCACCATGGTGGCGCTCCCAGCCAATGAAGCCGGCTGGTGAAAGCTTTCTTAAATGGTGCTAATCAGCCCGGAGAGGCCTGCCCTCTATCCCCATCAGTATTCTATAATTCAGATGTGCTGATAACCTGAAATTGAATGTGTCAGGATGCAGACATGTGAAGGGAAGAGGGAACTCCAGGCTAGAGGAGCCGGGTGGCTGGGAGACAATGCTGGGGGGAGGGGATTTCACACCCTCCCCTGATCCCCCCAGCCCACCCCCCACAGTTGTGCCTCTGTGTATGTGTGTGTGTGTGTGTGTGTGTGTATTCGTGTGCACACACATGTGTGTGTTATTGTTCAGGGCCAGAGACAAAATGGAAGGTTTCAAGTTCTGAAATATTTATAGGAAAGCTTTGGATTTTGTATATGTTAAATGAATCAACAGACGTTTTGGCTGCTAAGGGGTGAATGGTAATTTGCGATTAATTTTTTTTTGAAGCCAAGGCTATTTTAAAACCTTTCTCCCACTTTCTCATATAAGAGACAGACAGACACACACACACCCACCCCAGTCTGGTGAGCACGTCTCACAGGGAAGTTTAACAAAAGAGTCGCTATTGTCACTGTCCCAGCCGGCAGCAGTGCAGCTGAGGGTCAGTTGCTATTTCTATTTTAAACCTTGATTTTTGCAAAGTTTGTCTTTTGACTGTTCTCATTCTAATCAGGCTTAGTTAGGGGATCCGCTCCAAGCTCCACACCAGGCTGTGAGGACAGAGAAAGATAAACCGGGGGGATTAAACAAAAAGTTCTGCTCTGTCAATAGTCATGTGTGTGTGTGTGTGTGTGTGTGTGTGTGAGAGAGAGAGAGAGAGAGAGATTCATTGGCCAACACTCATCTCACAACCATTTCTTTAATTTCAAAGAAAGTGCAGTTTGTTACAGAGCTCTGCCTTCTGTGAGCTGGTGCCTTTGACTTTGCATGTCATTTGTTGGGTGTGCCTTCAGGGTGCTACCTGTTCAGTCTCCTGCTTGTGCCCCATGACTTTACATCCCTTGAAGACAGGGGAACAGCAGCTGCAGCCTCAGTCGTGTCTTCAGACCCTCAGTCCAGCCCAAACATTTCCCAAATGCTCGGGTGCAATCCTCTGCCAGCCTCTGCTGCTGCCAGGAGTCCAGCCCTCTTCAACTTTGCTGGTTGATGTCTTGATCAGCTTAGAAGCCGCCTGATTTCTGCACCTTCCCCCACATGCTCTTCCAACCTCCCGCTCCTGCAGGTCAAGAGGGACCTTTCCTTCTGCAGGTCTCCCTTCATCAGAGCATCTGTCACTCCATCCTGGTTTAAAGACATCTGCATGCCTCTTGTGTGTCCTACTGTGTGACGTGCTTCTTAAGGGCTGCGTGTGTCTGAGGCACCTTGTCCACCCCGCACCTCCCTCTGTACAGAAATGGGCAGGCGCTGGGGAGACACACTTAGGAAGGGGCTGAATTGCGTGCGGTCCCTGCTCAGTCAGGGCTTGCCATATTCAGAGGAAAGGGCAGCGAGGGGAGACAGGCTGGGACTAGGCAGGATAGTGAAGATATAGAAGCTGCCTTTTTTCATCATGGTTCCAGCTGGTGTCACCTTGTCATCTCCCACTCAGTCCAGGCTGGCTGTAGGGACACAGGTCTGCCCTCCCAATCAGGTGGGAACTCTTTTCTTCAGAGCTCATAGCTTTTCTTCCTAAGAGACTGCTCTGTCAAAGGGTAAGAATAAGGTCCCAGGTTTTTGTTTTTCTTTCCTTTTTCTAAATATATTTTGAGAGTCAGGGCCTTGATCTGTCACCCAGGCTGGAGTGCAATGATGTGATCATGGCTCTCTGCAGCCACAGCCTCCTGGGCTCATGAGATCCTCCTGCCTCAGCCTCCCAAGTACTTAGACCTACAGGCACATACCAACATGGCTGGCTAAATTTTTTTAGAGACAGGGTCTTGCTCTGTTGCCCAGGCTGGAGTGCAGAGGCACAATCACAGCTCGCTGCAGCCTTGAATTCCTGGGCTCAAGCAGTCCTCCCATCTCAGTTTCCTGAGTAGCTGAGACTACGGCCACAAGCCACCACGCCTGGCTAATTTTTAAATTTTTTTGTAGAGACGGAGTCTCGCTTTGCTGCTCAGGTTGGTCTCAAACTCCTGGGCTCCAGTAATTCTCCTGCATCAGCCTCCCAAGGTGCTGGGATTACAGGCGTGAGTCACCACCAGGCAAAGGTAACTTCTCATCTCCATCCCCATCACGGTCAGACTGATTGGCACCATGTGGCCTGTCATCCAGAAAGACCAAGAATCCTTCCCTGTGGTTTGGACCCAGTGGTGGCTTCCCCAAGGGAACGGTTGGCATGTGTTTAATTATTCATTGGTGTTCTCGTCTGTATCTCTCTGCTCCTTGATTGTTTTGTCTTTCCCTAAAAATATTTATTTGAAATTCTGTGATCAAAGACTGAAAAACAAAATAGAGCAGGATATTAAAATGAAATTTTTTTAAAGGAGGTTGGAATGTCAAGATCATTTTTATTAGAAAAGTTTACAAGATGAAGCCACGAATTATTTACGTAAACTTCATATATCAAGCATAATACTCCCAACTGTGCTTTTGGTGAGTGATATTGGCTGACAGAACTTGGATTTAAAATACCTTCTACTTAAGGCAGGAAGAATGCATTTTAATTAAAATTAACGGATTTTTTTTTCTTGATCATATTTTAACACACACATACTCACTCACACACATCTGTGTTCAGAATTGATAAAGAAAGAACTCTGGTTAAATAATCCACTTTTGTCTGACAACGGAATCCGTTATAGAGGTGCAAATATGCAGAAAGCTATTTGGAAATGCATCCTAGTAGTTGTCAGGTTTTATTATGCAGGAAGGTGTCATGTTTGTTACGAAGCTGAGTGCAGATGGCAGAGTGGAAGAAATGGATCACTAATTTTAACAATGATTAATGAACAGAGATAGAAAATGAATTACATTGGACTATCGGAGGCAAGAAATATTTTTGTGAAAATTTTGACTCATCTGCTGTGCTGTTCTCTGCAAATTATTTTCAGAAATTCTATATGTTGTCAACAGTTGACTGCATTTTCCATTACTGTCTATTTCTGTTCTTAAGTACTTTTGTGTTATTAGAGATACATAATTTCAAAATACCAATACATTCCTGATTACTTAGAGCAAATATATGTAACAGTGTGGCTGTTCCATAGACACTAGCCATAAAAGTCCTGTTTTATAATAATCTTTCATTCTTCCTCATTTTATCACTACATTAGGAATGTTTGATAAGAAGAAAGGGGGGGGAACTCTTCTAGCACACTCAGAATAAAGGAAAAATAGAGCAAAGGTAGGAATAAAAATGTGGTCTTGGTGGCTTATTGTGGTGTTGAGCTGCTACCAACCCTGTCCATCTTTGCATCCCCTGCCTGGCATCATGGGAGGGAGGGACCAGCTCCTTCTCTGACATTAGCCTCTGCCATTCATGGCACACCCCATCCTGTCCTCTGTGGGTGCGGCTTCAGGCATCTCCCGACTCCCTGTCTGCCTTCAGACACAGAGAGTCTCACCAGTTTGTGAAGTTGTCCCAGCGATTATTTTTTCCTCTATTGGACCCTTCCTTACTTTAGTTCTTTCTCTCTGCTCCAATAACCCTGGTATTGATAGTGAGTTTTCACAGTGCTTTGTGAGTCTCGCTTTCTTTTTCAGATTATCAGCAATTGAGTGTGTGTGTGTGTGTGTGTGAGTGACAGAGACACACACACACACACACACACACACACAGAGAGATCTGCAAAGGAATACAGCTTATTTGTTTATGATATCTGTTCTTGGCAGGAGGCACACCTATATGGTTTCTCATATGGAAAAAATGGATAGTGATTTTCTTTTCTTCCATCTTCCTCCCCAGCCTCCCTCCCTTTCTCTCCCCCTCTCATCCTTCCCTCCCCCCAAATATATTAACCACATTAAATATATTGACTTCAGGGCTTCTCATTTTCCTGAGATCCTTTGCAATAGAGAAATGATCTACTAGTGTTTAGATCCTGCATTGTAATTGGTAGGCACCTAATTTCACTCATCAGGACCCACTTTAGTGGTGACATGAGTACATTTCATAGTTAGTAAATTTCAGGATTCTTACTATTGCGGGAACACCCAATCAGAGCTCAGCCGTGCATCTATGGTCGGTGCTATTAGTCCACCTCTCATCCCATCACGATTTAATACTTGGCTTGGATGTTAATTTGAATTAAAACTTTACCTATATAAGGGTATAGTCCTGGTGTGGTTTTGACAACCCCCTGTTCTTTCCCCAAGAAGGATTTCCTCAAGACAAGTGACAGGGTGCTTCTCGACCCTCCCAGGGAGCACTGGCTCTCTAGAGCCCTGACGTTTGTGTAGGGCGAAGCTGCCTCCTGAGAACTGCCTGGTGTCTGAACAAATGGACGATCCATAACTACTTCCTTCTCCTACAAACGAGCTTTCCAAGTTTTCAACTTGACTGTTTTATTTATGCTCTTGACCTGTAAAAACAAGCAGGCTGTTTAAAAAGCAAAAAGTACTTCCCATGATTAGAGTACTTAGAGTTGAAATAAATTGGAGAATGAAGCGAGCATTCCTCGCTGCTTCAGTGGAAAATGTCGTGGGGTTTGCCTTCTTGAGCATGTTCTGTGCTTCCACAAGCTGGAACTCCCCAGTCTCGCTGGCCTTAGGGTCCCCAAGAACGGATTTGTGTGTCTTCCCCTTTTCTTGCTTTTAGGTAGTGGAATTATCTTAGTGAACATTTAAAACCTGTTTGCGAATGGTTCTAAGTCAAGTAGTTTGCATATAATTACGGTCCTGATGGGAAAACACTTTGGAAAAACAACTAGTGATACAATGCAAGTCCCGCTCAGGTTACATAGCATATGCTAAATACTGAGGAAACACTCTCGGTCTTTAGTGAACAAGGTAGGGGAAGGCTCCAGGGAGCCAATTTAGAATGTGACTTAAGGCAAGCGTGGCTTTTTGTGTCTCTTTCTTTTGGCAAGTGTGTTGAGTAGCGGTGGTCCCTGGAACTCCACAGGAGCCCTGCCACCTACCTGGGGAGGCTGCCCTGCACACATCTGTACGAGGTGGGTGTCCGGAGAGGGGCAGGTTGAACATGAGGACTCAGCGGGAGGCGCTGGGTGAGCAAGGCTTGGTGGAGACAGTGGTCACTGGGCTGGTGCTCAACTGGAATTTGCACCAGGGATAATTTAATGGTGTAGGATGTGGAGGGAGAGTTACGCACAGGCAGGGAGGGGAGAGAATCAACAATTTGTGGATGGAGAGATCAGGAGGAATGAAAAAGAAACTGTAGATGATCCACTTAAGAGACAAGTGATTCCTAAATATAGAACTGTCTTTATGATTCCTGGTTGGGGTTGCTTTTGAGGCGGTAAGTCAGGTGGATTATCTATAGGAATAATTTGAGGGTACTTGAGATTTCGACATTTGGGTCTGAACACCAGGAAACGCGTTGGTGTTCAGGTTACGTTCCTCCTCCTCCTGTGAGTATCTTCTGGCTATTTAACCTGAGTGTGTTCATGCCTGTGTAAATCTGGCTCCTGTCCTGCGTTCATGCTAGCTTGGTCCCCCGCCTCTGCTTGTAGGAATGAAGATGCCACAGCCCAGTGTCTGTGTGTGCGGCCTTCCCACTGCCGTTCCCGGAGGCAGCTGGCACCCAGGTTGCACCCGAACAGGAGCCAAAGGCAGTCCCGGTTCTAGCTGGTTCCAGTTTTCAGGGACAGCACTGTTTATTTTTCCACAGTCGTTACTGGGTTTTTGTTTTGGTTGTGATCACCTTTATATCCCTCTGAACTAACTCATCCAATCAGAACTGGAGAGAAAAATGATTCAAAAAATCATTTAAAAATACTTACTTTTAAGGTGAATTCATCCAAGTCATCAGATAGGTGCTCACACCCCCACACTCATTTGGCCACAACTGCTGGCCTATTCCAGGGCTTATGTGTTTGATTTGGTAACAACTATGTGTGAAAACATAAGACCCACCTGCCGACAATTCTTTGTGGATATAAATCTCTAGGCATGTCCCCGGAGTGCACCTTTTTAGCCTGCCAACCCCTGGAATATACATTGAAGTTAAACTGAGTTGAGTAATTATAATGCT
Organism: Trachypithecus francoisi; assembly: GCF_009764315.1. Taxonomy (NCBI): domain Eukaryota; kingdom Metazoa; phylum Chordata; class Mammalia; order Primates; family Cercopithecidae; genus Trachypithecus; species Trachypithecus francoisi. Next base: position 59,415,712 of record NW_022681457.1, read on the forward strand.
ATGGCCTATAGCATGAACTGAAGAAAATTCAAGATGTCTGTCATCCTTCTATTACCTCAGGTAAATAACTGATTGACCTTTTTGGGGCTCTGATACTTTACTAATCAGAACCTGAAATCTGTATAACAACACTTCATTTACTTGATAGACAAAAGAACAATTGCACTTGAAGTAATGTGATTTCTAAATAGACACTGCCTGTCAAAAATAAATGCATTAGAAGTAAAATGTAGCTCAAGGAGACAATTAGCAAACAGAGGTGACACCGTAAACAGGTGCACCCATTATTCCCAAAGCTTGTGGCAATATATTCGCGTCTTTTAGAGTGATGGAAGATCATGTGACGGTTTGGTGAATTATCTATCGGTATCATCTGACTGATGAAGCCCGCTGCTGTTGCAGAACATTTAAAAATGCATCTCACAAATTACATGGTAGCTGGGAAAAATGCAGGTTTTTTTTTTTTTTTAAAGAACAATGCTTTTCTAAAGCTATGTGCTAGCATACGTAATTTTTTCTTTGAAAGGATGGAGACCATTTCATTATGCTGGGTATACAGTCGGTTAAGGTTGTGCAAATTCATTACAATGTTTGTTAATGTATAAAACATTTTCCATTCTGGTTTTAGTGACATTGGATTTTTTTTTTTATAATGTGCCATTTCTGAAACATCTGCCATCCCCTTGTTACCTGTGGGCAGAGGAGAGAGAATGCACTCTTTCTAAGAATGTTTAGAAAATCTTTTCCAAAATGGAAAGGCTTGGGAGATAAGAGGGAAAGGACAGCTTTTTCTGTGAATGGTTAGGTTGGAATTTTCTGGGATAGGAACTTTATGCAATAGGCAAAGGGGGGCTGTGAGCAGCTGCTCAATATGCCAGGAGAGGAAAGGCCTGGCTTCCTGGGGGCCTTTCTGTGCCCTGTGTTTGCACACCCTGTACTGAGCACTGCCTGAAGAGTACATGCTTCTGGAATCTCTCCCTGTTTTCTCTCTCTCTTTTTTTTTTTTTTGCTAAAGCATAAGAGACGCTGGAGGAACCCATCACTTTGGCAGTTACTATTTCTTCTTGTTGCTATATAATCACAGGAAAACAGTGTGAAATATTTTATGTGACCTCCAAATTCATCTGCCCTTGACTTTTCCCAGCCCTCCTCCAGAATAACCAGTAGCTGGAGCTAAAGCTGATATGGATTTAGGGGTAAAGTTCACCAGGATAGCTGTATTTTGATCACACCCTCTGCCTAGATAGAGAAATGAACAAAACCCCACCATTCCCTTGCCATGTTCCCAGCACCCTCCACATTCCTGCTAGTTTTTAGCTGGGGAGGTGGCTGAAGTCCATTTTCACACCTCTGTCTGGTCTCTCATACATTACAGCACTTTTTGAAGCATCCAAGTTTCTGTCTTGGAGACTGAAGAAGTGAGAGTCTCCACTTGTGAGAGTAACCACCTCGTGAGGTAGAAATGGTTGGAAGAGCTCCTTGCCCATCTGTCCTAGGAGACAGACTCCAGGAAGTGGTTGTAGGCCTGACTGACCGATGCTCTTCTCCAGAGACACAAGTCCATGCATTTTGTGAATTAAAACAGCAAGAATAACAACAACCCCTGCACAGAAGTAAGAAACTGGCGGAATGAGGTCTCCAGCCTTTGGGATCCATTTCGTTGAATGCCAAGAGCACTTCTTGAAGAGCTGCCCAAGCAGCCTCTCTGGGAATTTTTTGGACATCAGCTCATCAGAGAAGTGGCGGCCAGAAGGCTTCTGAAGGATCCCAAATCTCTAAGCACTGGAGAGATTTCCTGATTTGCAGAAGTGGAAATAACTCCAGCTGGGGAAGAGGGGTTCACTGGGCTTCCTCAAAGCTGTTCTTTCCTCTTTTCTCTTTTTTTTCCTCTGTAAATTAATAAATAGGTAATGTTCCTATCTCAGAACTTTGTAAATTATTTTTTGAGCAGTTTTAAGTACCCCAAAAAATTGAGCAGGAAGTACAGAGTTCCTGTGTATCTCCTGCCCCCTCCCGATTAAAAGACATTTTAGTTGTTTCCAGCTTTCCTCTGCTATTAAATTTGTGCTAGTGTGGTACTTTTGTTATGGTTGTTGAACCAATATGGATACATTATTATTAATGAAAGTTCATAGTTTATATTCAGGCTCACTCTTTGTGCTAGACATCTTATGGGTTTTGACAACTGTGTAATGACTTGTATCCATCATTACAGTACCATACAGAGTAGTTTCACGGCCCTAAAACTCCCCCGAGTTCCACTCCCTCTTCCCCTGAACCTCTGGCAACCCCTGGTCTTTTTCCTGTCTCCCTTGTTTAGCCTTTCCCAGAATGTCCTGTATTTGGATTCATATAACATGTAGTCTTTTAATATTGGCTTCTTTCACTTAGAAATATGCATTTAAATTTTCTCCATGTCTTTTCATAGTTAGACAGCTCATTTCTTTTTATTGCTGAATAATATTCCATTATATGGATGTACCACAATCGAGCTATTCACGTCTTAAAAGACATCTTGGTTGCTTCCAAGTTTGGGCAATTGTGTGATTCATAATCACATTCAATAAACATTCTGCTATAAACATTTATGTGCAGTATTTTTTTTTTTTTTTACTTTTTACTTTTTAAGAGACAGGGTCTTGCTTTGTTGCCCAGGCTGGAGTGCAGCAGCACAATCATAGCTCACTGCAGCCTCGACCTCCCAGGCTGAAGCAATCATCCTGCCTCAGCATCTTGACTGCAGGTGTGCACCACTACACCTGGCTAATTTTAAAATTTTTTGTAGAGACAGGGTCTCACTATGTTGCTGAGAATGGTCTTAAACTCTTAGGATCAAGCGATCCTCCTGCCTCAACCTTGTGAAGTGCTGGTATTAATTATAGGCATGAGCCACTGCACCTGGCCATGCAGATTGTGTCTGTGTGTGTGTGTGTGTGTACCTAAGTTTCAACTCATTTGTATAAACATCAAGGAGCATGATTGCTGGAGTGCTTGATAAGACAATATTTAGCCTTATAAGAGACTGCCAAACTGTCTTCTCACATGGCTTTCCCCTGGCAGTGAATGAGAGTTCCTGTTGCTCCACGTCCTCCTCAGCATTTCACGTTGTCGGTGTTTTGATTTTTAGCTGTTGTGATAGGTCTGTAGTGGTATTTCATTTTTGTTTGAATTTGCAAGTCCCTGGTGACACAGGATGCTGAGCATCTTTTCATATGCTTATTTGCTGTCTATATATCTTCTTTGGGGACGTATCTGTTCAGATCTTTTGCCCATTTTTAAATTGGGCTGTTTGTTTCTTACTGTTGAGTTTTAAGAGTTCTGTATAGTTCAGATACCAGTCCTTTATCAGATATGTGTTTTGCAAAGATTTTCTCCAATGTGTAGATTGTCTTTTCATTCTTTCTTAACACCTGGGGAAACTAAGCTACTTTAGCCAGTGGCTGATATTTTTATGTGGCCAAGTGGCATCTATTTGCATTTGAAACCTGAGGTTTTGAGAAATTTGAAGTCAAAGGTACACATGATGTATGTTCTTAACTATGTTCACAAATACACACATATACATGTACACATGTGTTCGTTAACACATAAATGCATACATATATGTGCAAGAATGGAAAGAAATGCACCAGAATATTCACAGCCATTACATCAGTTAATAGAATTGTGGATTATTATTTTCCTCTTTCTAATATCTTGTATATTCCTAATTTTCTACAAATGAGCATATATAACTTGAATAACCAATTGTAAAAAGTAAAAAGTAATAAGATGAAAGAAAAAGTGATCCCTGTAAAGGAGATACCAGATAGTTCAGCTAGAAGTGGTGTAACTTTCGTTTCAGCTTCAGAGAAGATCAGTGGGACCAGTGTTTTAAGTGATATCAATGATAATACATGTTCTCTAAAAACCTGCTTCAGAAAACAAGCGAATTTTTAGTATGACCAAATTTGACTGTCAAAATGCCAGATTATTTTGCTAAGCTCAGAATCTGCACTGCACAATAGAAATCTAGTGCAAACCACAAATGCAAGTCATGCATGCATTTTTGAATTTTCTAATAGCCACATTCTATTTTGTTTAATTCAGTGTATCCACAATATTATCATTTCAACACATAAAAAGTATAAAGAATATTAATGAGACATTTTCCATTCTTCCAAATGCAATTTGTATTTTACACTCACAAGCGCGTCTCAATTTGGACTGGCCAGATTTAAGTGCTCAGTTGTCATGTGTGGCCAGTGGCTACCAGCTTGGTCAGTGCAGTTCTATGTGGTGGCAGGATGTATCTTTTTTCTTTCCAACTTTTATTTTAGGTTCAAGGGGGTACATTGGCTGGCTTGTTACATGGGTAAGTTGTGTGTCACGGAGGTTTGGTGTATAGACCATTTCATCACCCAGGTAATCAGCATGATACCTGCTAGACGTCTGAACATTCGAGTGATATTTATCAAGCAGAATATCAGCACAGCAAGCAGCATTACCTGTGGTAGCACAGGTGGAACAGAAAACAACACTCCAGTTTCCAGTTATTTTACATCTCTCCTTCAAGATGCATTACTTCATAGATGACTTGGGATTTGATGATGTTATGAAGTACTTTCTGTAAAGCGATACATACGTTGAGTTCATGTGGTGATACAATATATTAGAAAGCCTTTATAATTTTCTGGATTTTCCCTCCTGTTTGCATCATTCCATCTCTGGGGGCCAGAATTGTCTTGGTTTTGCTGTCCTGTTGAGTCTTGAGCTGAGTGGGGTCTTCATCCTTGTGGATGGGGTGAGAGATCCAGGGCAAAGACACTGGGTGGAGTGAGGTTTAGGGAGAACCTGCCAGGCACTGACTACTGGAGAACATGGCCTCTGGGGGATCTGGGGGACTTCATCCTGACTGTGGTTAGGCTCTGGAAATCCACCAGCATGGCAGCTTGATAACCGGTGCTCCTTGGCCTTGTAGAAAATGCCTGCATCTAGTTTGCACTTCTTACCCTAAGAACACTGACCTACAGGGTGAGTTCTCCTGCCTCACCTTGTCCTGGGTCAGAACCACCCACCTTGTGCTGGGGAGTAGGAATCCAGATGCAGAATGGTGCCAAGCTCTGTGTGTGCTCCTGAGGACACGGCCATGGGAGCTGCTGGCTGTGTCTGACCAGTGGACATCAGGCAGGCTTGACTGCCCTGGAGATGAGGCTCTCTGAGGCTGTGGGGAAGAGGTGCTGTTGCCTTGCGTTGGGGCACAGTGTGTTTGAGTGGCTCTCAGCACGGGTCATGGAATCAGCCTGCTGAGATTCACACCCTGGGTCCCCGTCTCCTGAGCTCTTAACCTCAGACACAGAACTTCAGGGCTAGTGTCTCGGTTTCTCATCAATAAATGATAATGCCCGCCTCATAGGATGGATGCAAGGATGAAGTGAGATTGCGTGTCAATGCTTGGAACTCTGGGTGGCACATGGTAAATGTTAGTTTTCACTCTTACTGAATTCAAGAATGGTTGGTCACTGAACAAAGCCCTCAGAAGGGGTGTGTGTGTGTGTGTGTGTGTGTGTGTGTGTTTGTGTGTGTGTATAAATACATTCTGGCTGCTTCCTAGACTACATTTCCTTATTGGCCCAAGTGTTCCTATCTCTTGCACTATCAGCCTGCACTGAATCACCGGCAAGAGTATCTCCCCTCTGCCTTCACTTTCCCTCTCTCCTTTCTTCCTTCTCAGGGCTGTTTTGACTATGAATTAATTGTAGGTTTGGGGACTTGCAAGCAATAATCAAAGCCAATAAACTTCAAAAGGATGGGGAGGACCAGGGCCACCGGGGGAGTGCAGGGAGCCGACTGGAGCTCTTGGTGGCTGCGGGTTGGGGTGGTGGGGGCTTTCTATGTTTCTTCAAAGGGGACACCAAGTGTTTCAGATTGTCACTTAAAAGCTAGATGCAAAACTTTGGAAATCTGGTGAGAGGTGACGGTTTCCAAAACAGCTATTTTTATCTTTTGCCAGCAAGCATGAGCCCAGTGGAACGGAGAGTTAAACTTGGAATTTCTTGGCAAGGGTTAATAATCAATGTAGATCTCCTAACAAAGGAGATGCTGCCTTATTATACTGGGAAAGTTTTTTTTCTTAACTGTCAGTGAAGCAGTACTAATTATTACTCCAGTGTAAATGAGGTCATTTCCTATTAAGAGAACAAAATGCTCAGCCCTGCCTTGCCAATTCATACCAACTATTTTTCACACATACTCAGCTTTTTAGTTTTTTTTAAATTTTGATAAAATCCATTCATTTGTATTAGAAAAGTGTAAACCATCGCCATAATAGTTGCCCGTGATTACCCAGATGAGCTTTTGTAATGTGTGGGTTGTTTGAATACCATGTGTTAGCTATGGAACAATTAGGCAGCTGAATGGATCTTTAAAACAATCAGATACTTTTATCTCACTGAAAAAATACATTCCTTGGATGTGTACTGTTAAACCGTAAATTCCGGGGAACATTAAGCGCACGTCACTGGGAGAACTTTCGGATATATGTTGATCAAGGACACAAAGACATCCAAATATCTTGTCTTCATGTTTTCGTTTCTTTTTTTTATGCAAGCAAAAAGATTTAAGGAATATTGTAGCAAACAAAGGGTAATTGTTTTAGCCCAGATGTTGCTTTTGCACAACAAGCAGGTTACAATGTTCCCACAGAGCTGATGAGCCCAATCAGGGAAATGATTAAAAATTGATTTTGTCCCTGTAATTACAGTATGTAAACTACTTAGCTTGGATTGCAAAGGAAGTGATTTTCTAATTACGTATATACTCTGGTGTCTAATGATTGGTTTTTTGAAGTAATGAAGAGAGAGCACTAACGACTCCTTGGTGTTCTGTTGTTTAAGAAAGACCATCTTTAGAGTAAGCGGCAACAGACAAAGAGTTTAAATTGAATTTTCAACACTGTTGATGTGCACATGGATTTGTTTATTAAAGAGACAGGGGTGTAATTTGATTGGCTCTGAGCATCTTGGCTTTTCTTCATGCTAAAGCATGTAAAAATACATGCACGGGGCAGGCGAGCTGATGAGAGGAAGCCTCTCCACTCCTCTTTTATCATCCCCAAGCCTGGTCCGATATCATAGGGTCTCAGGTTTCTGTCAGCGTCTGATGTCTGTGTATCCTGAAAGCATTTAGATCGAACAGGTATCAAATAGCTTCTCCATCAAAGTTACCTTTGTTTTAAAATGAAAGAAGAGGCTTCCTTTGGAAGCGTGTCTGGGCAGCCCTACACGCTCTGTGTTACAATATTTCAGCCGCGTCGTATGATGCTGGGCTCTGCGTCAGGGTGGCAACGGCCACTCACCTGCAACATGCATGTGAATGCTCACACGTGCACACACACACGCACACACAGCACATACCCACGCACACACTCACACAGGTGCTAGCGCCTTTGCGCGGAGGCCTGACGTAGTGTGTCCATTGTGGGACCCTGTGGAGTGGGCTGATAGGTTTTGGGAAAGACCTTACCATGTTTCTAGTGCTTGTCCTCCTCTTTGAGACACATTGTGGCTGTTGTGGCAGGCGCAGGCACCTGCTCTGGTGGAAGTTAGCAGAGGGTGACCATTTCTCCGTCGGCATGTCATGCCCTCTGGGAGGAGGGCGGTGGCTTCAGCATGACCCTGACAGCAAGAAACTCGTGGGCGGTGCTGTCTTCAGCAGAACCCACCTCACACTCTCTCTGGGCCCTATCCTCTCCTACGCAAGCTTCGTGCTGGTGACTTGGGACCCGATGTTTTGAAATGTAGGTTTTATTATTATTCAGATATGGCGCGGCCAACAGGGCAGGAGACAATTGAGACTGAAGGGACAGTTTGTTACTCACAGTTCTCAAGAGGAAGACATGCCATGCCACGCGGGGGCCACATGGGGAAGCACTAGGGTTCCTGAGAGGCAGAAGGTGGGAGGGGAGAAGATGGACAAGAGCCTTTATTGTAGCTTCCCAGGGAAAGGCAAGGCAAGGCAGGGTTGAGAGGGTTTGAATTGGCTCGTTTGAGTGGTTTCCACAGTCATGGACCATGGGGGTTGCTTCTAGTTGTCTGGTTTCTGGCCGTGGGCAATTAGGGTAGGAGGATAGTGGCCCCAAGTGGGAGGGCCCTGTGAGAGCCCAATAAAGGTGGTGTTGGCGATGTGGTTTGGACTGGCTGTTTTATGTATAAAAGGAGCTCCCAGGGAGTCATTTACCAACTCTAGAAATGGGCTAGCTTTGGGCAGGACAGTCCTTCTGGGGCCAGCAAGGCCCCAAGATATCAGAGCATCAGAACCTTTTGGTGAACACACCTGGACCCTGGGCTGAGGCTGGTTCCCTGTGCCCCTAGGGTCCCGGTCCAGGTAAGCATGGCTTACTCTGGGCTCTCCTTACTTTTGGTGTTCTCCTTGCAGGTCTCACCACTCTGTCATGGAACACATCCCGAATCTGCCTGCCTTTCCCCTGCCACTGCTGTCTCTCCAGCTCACACCAGATCCTCCCTTACCTGCACACCTGCAGCAGCCTCCCCCGTGGGTCCCCCTGCCTCCTCTCTGGCCCCCTCTTTTCTGTTCCTTCCATAGCAGACATACAGTGCAAATAGATCATGTTTTTCCCGTGATCTAGGTATGTGGATCCTAAAAAGCCTATCTTCATCCATTCTCTCGCTCACTCTCCATACCCAGGCCTCAGGGAATGTCTTGGTGCTCCTTGAATGCATCGTCTCTGTCCAACCTCAGGGCCTTTGCACTCGCCGTTCGCTCTTCCTGTACCACTGTTCCCCGCATTCTCGCAGGGCTCACTCCCTTTCTTTATTCTGGTCCGTCGCCAGATGTTGCTTCCTTAGAGAGGTCTTCTCTGATTGTCATGGTCATTTCCTCCAGCTTTATTATCTTCTTAGAGATTGTTATTTGTTGGTATATTTTACTTTTGTCTTTCATTTGAATCTGGTCTTGGAAACATGAGCTCCACGCAGGTGGACACGGTGTTTATCACTGGATCCCCAGGAACAGAACAGAGCCTGACTGCAAGGGCCCTGGATGGGTAATGGTTGAGTGAGTGGCTGATTCTCTGAGGCTCCTCCCTGGGAGCTTTCCATATCAGGACTCCCCACTCCTGTTGGAAACCTGTAGCAACAATGGGTGTGTCATTTGGGGCCATGTTCATCCCCCAGGGTTCTCTGAGAAAGTGTCCCTCAATGCTTGGGGCAAAACTTCCAGATCCGGTTGGAGGAGCTGCGGTTTTTTGGTCAGGTCCTTGTTGCTAGTGGAACTTGAGAATATCAAGCTCTGGGCTGGGAGGAGGTCTTAGAATCATGGGAGGGAAGTTGCCAGCACCCGGGGGGGGCGCCGGAGAAGAGGCCCTGTGTACCTTTGGACGCGGAGTCTGCTCTCGATAGAGGGTTCCAAGGCATTGCTTGGGAGTCACTGCGCTCAGGTGTCATCTAGGGGGAGACTTAGTTGGGCACCCAGCTGTTTCCCCTCTGGAGGTCTTAACCATGTCCTTCCCTGGGCAGAGGGCTGAAGGAGCCGGGCTGGCTTTCTCTCCAAATCCTCCTTGCGCAACTCTTTTTCTGGAAGGAAAGTAGTTTCCCTGGCTCCCAAATGCCACTCACTCAGATGCCTCTGCAGACAGCCCGTGTTCCTGCTGCCAGGCCTCCCAGTGACCCACCTAGGGAAGGGCCATCCTGTGTCTCCCCAGGAATATACTCCACCTCCCGCAGGAGAGAATGGAACATGGGCCAGGAGGGGGAAATTGAAGCAGCCCTCACACCTTTCCTTCCATCCATCCGCCTTGCCTCCATCCGTCCATCTGCACTTTCATCCTTCCATCTGCCCCTTTTCTTTCATCTTCTCTTCCACTTTCAGACTCTCTCTTTCCTCTTGCCCTCCTTACTTTTGTTTTCCCTCCCCCTTCCATTTTTACATCCCTCTCCATCCTTCTGTCCTTCTCTCCTCCCTCTCTACATCTTTCCTCCATCCTTCCATTCCCATCCTCCTGTCTGTCCTCCTTCCATCCTTCTGTCTTAACTTCCCTCCTCCCCTCCCTCCCATCCATCCAGGTCCTCCCACAGAGGTGAGGGGCTGGGAGGAGAGTCTGACACCACCGTTTCCCCACATGCCGGACTGTCCTCTGCATATGCCTGGGGCTTGCTGTGGCCTCAGTGATGGTGACGTTCATTGCTGCTCTCATGTCCTCAAATTGTCATGGTGCGGGGTGGAGACAGGTGTGCGGTGCCCACAGGCACAAAACTCGCTGGCCTGGAGGACCACTCTTTGTTAAACTCAGGGCCCATCTCAGAGCCATGGCGATGCCAGGGGTACCCCGTCTCTGCTCACCTCTTGACTGGCCAATCACCCTCTCCCTCAGAGCCCATGGGTCTGAGTCGAGCAAGCTATGCTTTTGCTCAGGGAGGGTTTCTCTGGCTCCTTCAGAGCTCCTGTGTAGGCAGCTCTGGGAGGATATGGGAGGGAGGAGGGTGCCCCGTCCCCTTTGGGGAGCCCGTGTGGCCTCCCGCTTTGGTGGACAGAGGGGCCCGTGCAGGGCTAGCTTGTAAGTCGGTGTTTGGCGGGGCTCATTCAGTGAACACGGCTGGGCTGCTGGGTGGGTTCTGCCTTGCCTGTGGAATTCACAGGGATGGGAATGTGTGTGCTCAGGGTAGGCCCAGTGTGTGCCAAGATGGGTGAGAGCTGCTGACGCACCTTCCACTTCCTCGCTTGATTGGTGCCCATCCATATCTTCCTGTGCTCCCACTTCCCCTTTGAAGTCCTTCTCTCAGAACTTTCCACCCCTCCTCTTGTCTCCCCTTCCTCAGAGAGACCTTGGAAATACCTCTGGCTCTAGGAAGTCTCCCTTTCTTCCTCCTCACTCCTAGCACCCTGCATCCCTGCTGTACTCTAGCCATGTCCACCCAGGAAGTAGCCATTCAGGCTTCCCTTCTTCAGCTCCTGCAAACCTTCTCACTCCCCTTTCTGGAAGTTGAGGCCACTCTGTTGCACTTCTGTGCCCCTCCTTGGCCTCCAGCCCTGTCTCCACCAGGGCCCTGCCTGCACTTGCTTAAGGGCTTGAGTCAACTCTGCCCCACTCCCAGTGCCCTGCCTTTGTTGTGCTCCTTGTCCTGGCAACCGGGACCTTTACACGATGGGTGATTTCTGCATCCAATGGGCAGACCTGCTTGGCCCCTGACCTACCCCAGAGGCCCCAGTGCACCACAGGTGCTGGGAAGGGAGTCTCCAAGCCACTGAGTGAACAGGCCTCTTAAGCTCATCCACGTTGCTGGGGAGGGCTGTGTGGGAGCCTTATCTGTGCTTTAAGAGGGAAGCAGGAGCCATCGGTGTACAGTGGGTGGAATTTCAAGCACTGAAACACACCTGTGGAGGTTCCCTTATTTTGATGAGGTGGCAGCTACCCAACCCCTGTTAGTTCATACCATGCTTTCTGCCACCTTTTCAATCTTCCCCCCTCCCACCGCTACTCTGAACTGCACCAAACTGGGCTCGTGGGCAGGGTCTACAGGGTGAGGGGAGGCCTCATGTCCAGTCTGCTTCTGGTTATGCCACTGACTGTGTTATCTCTAAATACAAGTCACTTACTTGCGCCAAAAGAGCTGTTTCTTTCTTTGAGGAAGACAGAATGACTCTGCTGGTGCTTCCCTTCCTCCCCACCCTGCATCACGAGAGCATGTGCGGTCGGATGCAGTCACCTTTCCCCGACCCGCAGTAACTGTAACGACATCAGACACCAGGATCCTCCTCCTGTTTAGACTGGATCAGAAAAAGCACAGATGGAACTAACTTGATTTCTTTTCCTAAGGGCCCAGTGAGGCTGTACTCATCGGCTGCCCTGCTGGCATGTTGGGCTAACCTTGCTCACACAGGTCAGACACCTTTGCATAAACCCACTAATCCATCGGGAGAGCATAGCCTCCAATGTAGCTATGAGGCTTGTGCTGGGCCCTTTGATGATTTAGAGCGTAGAACCTGACGGGTTTGTGCCCATCACTGCCCCGGTGCCAACTGCAGGAGACGGTGTTCTGATCAGTGGCGTGAAGCTGGACAAACCGGTGTGGGATTTCCCCTGATGAAGCCTCTCTGTGTTCTCCTGTCATTGGCATTTACAGGGCTTCTAAGTGAATGGCCCCTGGAGAATAGTCCTAGAATTTTGCAAGTCATGAGCCTAGATATAAAATCTGAGTGTGTCTCCCATCTCCTGCAACCCCCTCCCTAAACATAAGGAGGTCTTAGAGCAAAGCAAATAAGTGTTTTCAGAGCCAGCTGGGTGCTGGGGACCTGTTTAGATCAGCGGTAGGACAGAACCTTGGAAAGTGTAACACTGGGCATTTGTTCCTCCTTAGATTTTGAGTGACACAAGAAAACAAAACAAAACAAAACAAAATACAAAAGATCATCTGATTCAGGAGCGAGAGAGAGACAGACAGACAGACACTGAGATGTAATTTCTTTCCTTGTTGGAGATGGTTGAGATGTCAGCTTTTGCTTTATGTCTCAGGATAGGCAGGTAGAAAAAAGCTGTTTATAGACAGCAGCTTCCCTGTGGCACCCTGAGAAAACACTTTTCAAGCATGCAGTCAGCAAACACCTTTTTGGTTGCCAGAAATCAGCCTTGGAGTTGAGTGAAGTGTTGCAAGCCAGTGGTTCAATCAGTACAAACTTCTTGGGCTGGAGCTGCCACCAGTCCTCCAAATGTATCTTCTGGTTTTCCATGTGCAGAATCAGATTTTTTGAATCCATGGCAAAATTCTACCTCTGTGATCAGAATTTACAACTTCACTTTCAGTAAAATATAATTTATTAAGGGAACTTATGTTTGCCCTGTAACATCCCTTCTGTGACATGGCAAAACAAATGAGAATCCGAATTGCACTGGGTGAGGAGTGGGCTAGAGATCACAGGCTAGGGGCTGGCCTTCCTTGATTACCCCCTAGCCAGCAGCTCTGCAGCCATCATAGATGAACATCCCAGCTTTCCTTCTTGGCCTTTATCACCTCTGAGCATGCCATAGGAGGTGAGATCACCCACGTGGGACTTATTTCAGTGATAACACAGAATGAAGTAGTAGAAAATCTCACTGGCCGCTGCTTTCCTGGTCTGGGTTTGGGGGAGAGGACTTTGATGCCAAACACATCTCTAAGCCTCTGTCAGTGGCAGATTCCCATTCTGTATCCATTGGCTACCAAACAGGCTTGGCCAGTTGAAATTTGGGTAGAATTTTGGTCTACTGTAAAGGGCTCCACAAATCAGGGAAAAAGCAAGAACCCTTGGGTACTTCCTCACTTTGAGAATTCTAAAGAAGAGAGACAGCGAGAGAGAGAGAGAGAGAGAGAGAGGAGAAAGATAGAGAAAGAGAGAGGAGAGAGATAGAGATAGAGATAGAGAGAGAGAGAGAGAGAGAGAGAGAGAGACCTTATAATATTAGCTCGTATTTTTTCTTCTGTCCCATACAGAGAAGATAAGAGATGGTTAGAAGTTCTTTTTGTGCAGGTGGCGATTTCCCACTGAAAACAAGCTGAGGAAATTTGGTTCATTGCAGCAAAGGTCACATAGTTCCCATTTTTTAAATTGCTCAAAGAATTGGGGGCAGTGGGGGCTATTCAAGGTTTTTAGGCTCTCAACTAACCCAGCAAATCGTTACTTTGGATGAATGCTGTTTATGTGACTTACTGAAGTCGACATGTGTGACATTTACAGTTTCTAACAGGTCTTATTTTTGCAGTTCCTGACCACCACGGCTTTAAGAATATCCTTCAACCAGGAGGGAGATCCATTGCTTTAAGACTTGCCTGGTAAGGACCATCGATTTGTAGTTTGTTGAACTGGTGTCTGTCTGTGAGTTTGTGGGGAAGTCCAGGCTGCCTTCTCTGGGCTGCTGATCCCTGTGTAGAGCTATGGAGAAACTTCCAGAGTCACAGGTGTCTGGGAGGTAGCATGGGTTCCACATCTTGTGGGTGGGGTGAACGTGCAATGTGGAGACATGTTCTTGGGTCTCCGAACGGGTTCACCCCATGAGGCAAAGCCCAGCAAGGGTGACTTCTTTCTCTCTTGCATGACACCCTGAGTCCCTGTCTGCCAGCCAGCAGCCTGGAACCAGGGCTGAGAGCTGGAGGGGCTTTTGCTAAAGGCCAAGTGACCTCGTCCAAGTGCCACCTGCTGTAGGGCTCGTCATCACTCACTGGGTGACTCAGCAGCTTGGCCCAGTCTTGGATGAATCCTGTCCCAAAGCAGCTCCGTGTTTGTCACCTCAGTCAGACTCCAGATCACAGACTCCTGGACGGGAGTGTATTTCCGGCGCATGAGCTGGTACAAACTTAAAATACAAAAGAAAGAGCGACATGTGTATTTGATATCTTCGGTGGCCTCATCTTAGGCTGCCCTGATATCTCTGTAAACTCACCCTCAGATGTAATTAGCCAAGCCCACCTTCTCCTGACCACACATCTCAGAGGTCACTACATAAACCAGGGAAATTGATAGCAGAATTATGCACTCAGGAATTAATTTTATATTGTACTGAATATATATATCTATATATTTTATTGTGACTTTATCTTGCTGGAAAAGTGCTTACTTCTGATTTTGTGGATATTCCTGACCGTGGATTACTTTTATTTTGGTTTTTACACAACAGTTATAGTAGAAATTTGCTGTTTTATTCTTACCTTCTTAGTAAAAATCCTTTTATCACACAATGGGTAATTTATATCCATTACCAGGCCTTTCAATCCTTTTCAGTGGGGCTGTCAGTGCCGTTGGCACAGTAATGATTAATGTGATCTAATAATAGTGTACCATTATATTACCTTAGTAAAACATGTACCAACACCCTATTCCGATCTACCAAATTCATAGCTTCCTATAATATTTTTGTTGAAAGACAGGATTACTATTTTTCAAAGCTGATTTTTTCCCCTTTAACATATTTAATGAAATTCACAATTCTTTGCCTTAGTAATCCTGTGCATGTGACTGCGCTTGGTGGGTGAATTCCACATCTGTAGGCCCTGTTGTGATTTGTCAGGAGAGAGGTCCAACCATCCCAGCGATCTGTCAGAGAGATTATTTCATTTTTGTTGGGCCTGGGTTGTTTTGCCTTGAAGAAGAAGAAAAAAAGTGTCGGTTTTCCAGCCCCTTCTGATGCGTAATAAGGAAGGTGTGTTTTAGATTGAAAGGCAAAGGAGGAAGTGATTTGGTTTTTCCTCCCCTCTGTCACCTGCCTCTGTGTGCTGGTGAATCAGAGGTATAGCTGAGCCAGTGGAAGTAGCTTCAAGCCGCTTCCCCAGAAATGCCCCTCTCTGACCCATCCGCTCCTCTCGCTGTGGCCCAGCCTCTCTGGGTCTGACACAGGGTCTTTCACATTTGGCATTATTGAAATTTTGGGCTGGATGGTGATTTGTTGCAGGGCCCTCCAGTGCACTGTAGAATGTCTTGCAGCATCCCTGGTCTCTGCCCACTAGATGCTGGTAGCATGCCCCCACCAACAATTCCTCCATTGTGACAATCAAAATAGCTCCAGATATCGCCATATGTCCCCTGGGGGGGCCCAATCAGCTCTTGTTGGTCTAACCTAGTAGGAACAAGAGCAGATATTTTTAGTGTGTGGGGGAATTCCTGTGGGAGTTCCAGAGTTCCATGGTGCTTCTTCAGATGTCTTCGGCTTTGGGGGAGAAGATGTGCGGGTGAAGACGGCCCAGGGCATCCTTTCCTTGGCTGAAATACAGCCCTCTTCCTCCTCTCTCCCTCCTCCTCTGTCAGGAGCCTGGCCCGAGCCAGGGCCTGAATCTTAGCGTCTTCCACTTAAATCCCATTATAATCACGCTCATGATTGATAACATTCCACCTTTTCAAAGGGCTTTAAAATCTGTGTCAACCAAGGATGACATTATTGTAGTGCGGGCGAGATGTATTCAAACAATTACACACTCAAATCAAAGTGGGAAGGTTTGTCCTTCTATCTCAGCGCCTTTGTGTGATGTGGCTTCAGCCAGCACCGCAGTCCTCACAGCCCCGGAGACCTTCAACAGAAAAACAAATGGGAAGAAACAGGTTTTGCCCTTGGTACCACTCAGCGTGGAAGGCAGCTTGGGTATTTGGGCTCCTTAGGGCTAGAGGCTGGGGGAGCAAGGAGAGATTGTTAAGCATAGGAGAGAGAGAGAGACAGACAGAGAAAGAGAGAGGGAGAGACATAGACAGAGAGGGAGAGATAAAGAGAGAGACCGAGAGAGACAGAAAGACAGACACACGCACACACACACACACACACACACACACACACACAGAGAAGGAGAGAGACAGAGAGAGAGAAATCCTTGTTTTGATTTGGAACAAAAACTAATTCTCCAACAAGGCAATCAACTGAAATCAGGAAAAGTATTTTGATACAAAATTTATATTGAAATACTTGAATCTTGATACGTGTGCACCCACATACATGTATATATTTAAATCAAGGATATAGACAATGAGAAATAAAGCTTCTGTCATAAAAATATTGCGTGCAGTATTTGCCCTTAGATAATTCTGCCACGTTGGAATACAGTTTTGTACTGTTAACATTTCCATACGAGACACTCTTGTTTGTTTTTACAACTGATCCTTGATGATAACAGCAAATGAGGAAATGGCTCTGATTTACCTTTGTGTTAGGAAGATTTGGAATCCATTGTGTTGTTTGGTGCAGGAAGCATTTTACTGACCTACTCCTTTACTGGTTTCTGGTCTGTCTCTCCTACTGTGATGTAAGAGTGGTGAGGGTAGGGGCTTATGTGTTTTGTTTCTTGTGGTTTCCTTAGTTCCTAAAATGGTGCCTGATGGACAATAGCTTCTCATTAAAGCTTTGGTGACTAGATGGATGGATGGGAGGATGGATACATAGATGGGTGGATGGATGGATAGACGGGTGGATGGGTGGGAGGGTAGGGTGATGGATGGATGGATTGATGAATGGATGGCTGGATGGATGAGTGGATGGGTGGGTGGGTAGGTGGGTAGATGGATGGGTGAATGGGTGAACGGATGGATATGTAAATAAATGGATAGATGAATGGATGAATGGATAGATGAATAGACAGATGGATGGGTGGATAAATGGGTGGATTGATGGAGGATGGATAGGTGGATAGATCGGTGGATGGATGAATGGATGGGTGGTGGGTGGATGGGTAGATGGATGAGTGGGTAGATGGATAGATGGATGGATGGATGGATGGACAGATGGACAGATGAATGGATGAGTGGATGGATGGATGGATGGATGGATGAGTGGATGGATGGGTGGTTGGGTGGCTGGATGGGTGTGTGGATGGATGGATGGATGGATGGATGGATTGATAGATGGGTGGGTGGATGGATGGATGGGTGGGTGGATGAATGGGTGGGTGGGTGGATGGATGGATGGGTGGATGGGTGGATGGATGGATGGTGGATGGATGGATGGGTGGGTGGATGGATGGATGGGTGGATGGGTGGATGGATGGATGGTGGATGGATGGATGGGTGGGTGGATGGATGGATGGGTGGATGGGTGGATGGATGGATGGTGGATGGATGAATGGATGAATGGATGAATGGGTGGACGGGTGGGTCTCTATCTCAAGCCCTAACATGTACCTTAGAATATTGGACTCATTGATCTAAACGAATTCTCACTTTTATCATCTATTCACTCATTAGTCTCCCAAGCATTTTTTGAAAGCTTTATTTTCAAAATCTAATGATCAATTATAACAAGGCATTTTCTTTTAGTCTAGTTTTTCAAAATGGAAAAAGATGTCTAGGACTGTGCAAG
The DNA here is from genome assembly GCF_009764315.1 of Trachypithecus francoisi. NCBI lineage: Eukaryota > Metazoa > Chordata > Mammalia > Primates > Cercopithecidae > Trachypithecus > Trachypithecus francoisi. Next base: position 59,433,512 of record NW_022681457.1, read on the forward strand.
GCAACCTCTGTGAACTGAAAACCACCCTGTTATAAAAATGTCTTTAAAAATCCACAAGAGCACATACACAGATGACTGAGACTGAAGGCATGGAGGTCATGTAGGTGAAGATGGTCTCTTTCCATGTAGGATGTGGATGAGGGATTTATGAGGCTAAAAGGACTTCCTGCCCACGTGACCGGATGTCTGTCTCCTAGGCAAACCTCTGCAATCTGCACTGTATTCCATGTTCTTCTGGAGATTTTCGTGTGCACTCTTCAGACCTGCCATGCATTGGTCTTTGTGGGGCTTGCCACTGCTCAGTCCTGTGAGGTCAGCTGTCTTGAGGAGATAGGCTGAGGCTCTGGGTAGTGGGATTCCCAAGTTCTAGCATGGTATGTGCAACGTACCCATCTATTGGAAAACTTATTCTTGGTGATGAGAGTGGTCCAAGTTACCTCACCCGTGACTTTTAAATTATTGTACCATGGACATTAGAGCAGTACCAGTGAGAATGTACTAAAGAAGAAAGATAAATGACCTCTACGTCTGACAGTGTGTTGCAAAGGTATAGGCTTTGGAAGCAGGTTGGAACCCTGGCTCCACAATTCAATAGCTGTCTGACCCAGTGTCAAGGGACTTGCACTTTAGTTTTCTCATCTGTAAATTGGGAACAGTCTGGTAGATTACACTGTGTGATCCACTTAAAACACTGCCTCGTTCAAAGTAGGCATTTAATACAAGCATGGCACTGTTATTATTTTCATTTCCTCTCTTCCATCATCTTTCCCCCTTTCTCCATCTTTATTCAAGATTAATGAAAATATAGGATATTTTCAGATAATTAGGCTTTTCCTCTCAGTCTCATACCAGTGCTAGGAACCCCAAGATGTTGCCAGGCATGTGGTCTTTCCAGCATCCCTTGAGTCCTTGGTTGGCAAGTTCAGAGAACGTCAGAAAGGGTGGTGAGTCTCCTAAGCCAGCTTCTCCATCCCATTCCTTTGTGAAGAAGCATTGTTGACACACCACTGGGGGCTTGGGATTTGCTTGGTGTTTGAAGAACGCATTCCTGAGATGGATGCCACGTGGTCACGGCGGGTGGGTGGGGACAGCCAGCCCTTAAAAGAGAAGGGAGGCCTGTGGTTTTTCTCCTCCACCCCTTCACAAGTGAGACTGTTTTGCACCATGGACCGGTTTTATATTTTTAGCTTCCACTGAAATTTAATGTTTTGCTTTTGGTTTATTATGTATGCAAGTATCTTGCTGATAAATTACATGTGTAATTGTACCATCGTAACCACTGCTAGTCAGCGACAACATGTAATTAAACTCACCCTTGTAGTCATTGAACTTTTCTGTCCCTGACAAGATCACTGACCACTCCAAGGAGGGTGTACCTCCACGTATGAGCCACACGAGTGCCCGAGTGGCCGGACCACCACGGGGGATCCAAGGGTTGGCTCATGAGGTCCAGGGGTGCTTCTCCCTTTATATCTGTGTCTATGATTATTGACTCCAGAGTGGGTGCCTGGTAAATACTTTTGTGAGTGAATCTTAGAATTTTCTTCAGTCACCTCTGAGCCCTCTTTTCATAGGCTCCCCAATGCCTATCCTGCTCATTTTTTAGGGGTGTTTGTTGTTCTTCTGCCCCATGCCAAGGGTAAGCTACAGCCTGTGACTCACATCCAGCACACTGCCTTGTGTATGTGTTTTTTTTACATTTAAGAATTTAAAACAATAGCAATAAAATACACATAATATAAAACTTAACTATCTTGACCATTTTAGAGTTCAGTGGCATTAAATAGTTACATCACTGTGCAACTGTCACCACCTCCCGTCTCTAGAACATTTTGAAACTGAAACTCTAGACCCATTAAATAACTCCCCATTCTCCCTACCCATTCCAGGTCCTGGCATCTGCTATGCACCTGTCTGTCTCTGTGAATTTGACTACTCTAGGTACTCTATATAATGGAACCATATAGTATTTGTCATTTTATGACTGCTTATCTTGCTTAGTAGAATGTCCTCAAGGTTCATCCATATTGTGACCTGTGACAGAATTTCCTTGCCTTTTAAAGCTGAAAAAGATTCCACTATACAGTATGTATATACCACATTTTATTTTATTTTTTGTTTGCTTTTCTTTTATTTTGAGACAGGATCTTACTTTTGTTCCCCAGGCTGGAGTGCAGTGGCACGATCATAGCTCACTGTAGCGCCATACTCCTGGGCTAAAGCGATTTTCCTGCCTCAGCCACTTGAGTAACTGGGACTACATGTGTGCATCACCGCTAATTTTTAATTTTTTTTTTGTAGATATGGGGTCTTGCTATGTTGCCCAGGCTGCTCTTGAACTTCTGGGCTTGAATCATCTGCCAGCCTCAGCCTCCCAAAGTACTGGGATTATAGGCATGAGCCACTGCACTCGGCCCCCTATGTTGTTTATCCACTCACCCGTCAATAGACACTTGGGCTGCCTCCACCTCATGGCTATTAGAAATAATACTGCTGTAAGTGTGGGTTTACATGTTTCTTTTTTAAAAAGTTTTACTTTAAGTTCTGGGATACGTGTGCAGAACATGCCAGTTTGTTACATAGGTGTACATGTGCCGTGGTGGTTTGCTGCACCTATCAACACATCATCTAGGTTTTAAGCCCTGCATGTATTAGGTATTTGTCCTAATGTTCTCCCTCCCTTTGCCCGCCACCCACCAACAGGCCCTGGTGTGTGATGTCCCGCTCCCTGTGTCCATGTATTCTCATTGTTCAACTCCCACTTATGAGTGAGAACATGCACTGTTTGGTTTTCTGTTCCTGTATTAGTTTGCTGAGAATGATGGTTTCCAGCTTCCCTGCAAAGGACATGAACTCATCCTTTTTTATGGCTGCATAATATTCCATGGTATATATGTGCCACATTTTCTTTATCCAGTCTATCATTGATGGGCATTTGGGTTGGTTCCAAGTCTTTACTTTGTAAATAGTGCTGCAACAAATATACGTGTGCATGTGTCTTTATAGTAGAATGATTTATAATACTTTGGGTATATATCCAGTAATGGAATTGCTGGGTTAAATGGTATTTCTGGTTCTAGATCCTTGAGGAATCACCGCACTGTCTTCTACAATGGTTGAACTAATTCACACTCCCACCAACAGTGTGAAAGCATTCCTGTTTCTCCACATCCTCTCCAGCATCTGTTGTTTCCAGACTTTTTAATGATCGCCATTCAAACTGGCGTGAGATGGTATCTCATTGTGGTTTCTATTTGCATTTCTCTAATGACCAGTGATGCTGAGCTTTTTTTCATATGCTTGTTGCCCGCATAAATGTCTTCTTTTGAGAAGTGTCTGTTCATATCCTTCACCCACCTTTTGCTGGGGTTGTTTGTTATTTTTCTTGTAAATTGGTTTGTGTTTATATGTTTCTTCAAGACCCCGCACTTAATTCTTTTGTGTGGAATTGCGGGATCTATGGTAATTCTATGTTTAATTTTTTGCGGAACTGCCATACTGTTTTCCCTAGTGGCTGCACCATTTGGCATTTCCACCAGCAGTGTGCCAGGTCTCCCTTGGTGGCAAGGTCACACCCTTGCTAGCACTTATTATTTTCTGTTTTTATGCTAGCAGCCATCTTCATGGGTGTGCAGTGGCTCTTAGTATGGGTCTGCCTGTTCTCATACGGCCTATGAGCTACGAATGGCTTTTCCATTTTTATATGATTGAAAAGAGTCAAAAGAAAAATAATGTTTCATGATACTGGAACATTGTATGAAATTTAAATCTCAGGGCCCATAAATAAAGTTTTATTGGCATGCAGACACTCCTATTTGTTTATATGTTGTCTGTGGCTGCATTTATGCTACAAAGGCAGAGTTGGGTAGTTGAGACAGAGACTGTGTGACCCGCAAAGTCTAAAATAGTTACCACCTGGCACTTTATGGGAAACCTTTGCCAATCCTGTCCTATGATAAGTGCTGTATGCTTTCTCTGTTTAACCTCCTCTCTAATCCATTTTGCAGACACAGAAACTGAGGCTCAGCAAAGATAAGTAACTTGTACAAGTCACACATTACCTAAACAGGGCACATGTGCCTGTCCGTGTGACTCCAAATCTTGCAGTCCTCACTACCATATTAAATGAACAAAATCATTTGAAGATTGCTCTTTCTAGAGAACTGTTTTTTTTTCTCTTTTTCTTGCTTTTTTTTGAGACAGAGTCTCACTGTTGTGCAGGTTTGAGTGCAGTGGCATGATCACTGCAGCCTTGACTTGACTTCCTGGGCCCAAGCCATCCTCTTGTCTCAGCCTCCCAAGTAGCTGGGGCTACAGGCATGCATCACTACACCTGGCTACTTTTTTTGTATTTCTTTTGTAGAGACAGGGTTTTGCCATGTTACCCAGGCTGATCTTGAACCACTGACCTCAAGCAATCCTCTTACCTTGGCCTCTCAAAGTGCTAGGATTATAGGCGTGAGCCACTGCTAGGCCTCCAGGGCACTTTTCTGGGTGTTTTTAGTAAGCCTGAGGTCAGGTCCTAGTTGAGAAAAAAAAATTGTAATTATACTAAGATGTGATGCGGTCATTGGGAGAGGTAGCCAATTGAGGGAGAGAATGAAGATGGAAGGAGAAGTTAGGTGAGCTAAGCTTTCCTTTAATTCTTATGTTTAAGTTCTAAGACCTACGCCTTATGTTGCATGGCAAGATGAGCTTTCAACTCTAAGGAGATAGTTTTAGGATGCAGGCATGTCGACACGCACAGGATTTCCTCAGGATTAGAAGAAAAGCCAAACCAATCAATAACTTCTTCTTGCATTAAAAAAGTGAATTATTTCCATAACTGAGAGGAAAGTAAGCCAGGGTCTTCAAGGGAACCTGTTGATTGATTCTTTCTCCTTCATTCTTCGGATCGCATGTTGTTTGGGGTAATTTGTAGCATAGATACCTTTGGCCCACCCCAACACATTTTTCCCCAAATGTAGAGATCTGCTCTCCTGTCTCTCAGAGGCTGTCTTGGGCACTCCTTTTGTCTCTGGGGCTCTGATGGTCAGTGGATGCGTTGTTACTGTTGAGGGAGTGGTTAGTTCTCTCTCTCTGCCTCCTCCCCTTCTCGTCACCCTCTCTGCCCACCAGGATGTGTGGACTTGGTACCAGGAACCTTCTGATATTTCTTGATACAGAGGACAAAGCATGGATAGTTATTTGTTCTTTCTTCCACGGGAGAAAAGTCTTAATTGATTTTACATATTTGTGTGCATTATGGAAATCACCCATCAGTCCCAAGTACTTAGGGGATGTTGGGGGCTGCAGGAAATGGCTGGTCTTGCGTCTTTCTCAGGCAAAGAGATTGTGGTTCTCCTTTTATGTTTGGGAATGCACGACATTCCCCCCCGCCTGCCAGCCCCCAGCAACTACTGTATTTCAACAATAGGCTTCACGCGGCTGCAGTGTGAGGCACAACAGTGTTTTTCATGAACTTTTGGCTGTGGTTTAGGCCTGGCAGAGCTGGACTCTTACCCTTAGAGTTTTCTGGCTCGATTCATTTTGCACAAAGGAAAGTACGATAATCGGAGTTGCAGGATGATAATGTGATCGGCATGTTAGCACATTGCAAGAAAGACAGAAATGACTTTGGAGTTTGCATTTCATCCTTGAAAATGTGCAGTGCTGCCTGAGCCAAGGGGCCTGTACTTAGTAGGAGCTTGATAAATACTGGAAGAAGGGATGAGGGTGGCAGTTGCTTTGTGCCTGAGAAGAGGCAGGAGAAGTGTGTGTTTACCTATGCCCATACATTTTGGAAACAGGGAAAGCTATTAAGTTTTTTCTTCCTGTTTAAAGATGAAGTTTGGGTCTTGACCTGGTGTTGTTCTCTACCTGCCTGGTTGCCCAGTAGGTGGTGGTAACGTGGCCACAAATTCATTGGACCTTGAGTTCCCTGAGTCTTCTGCTCCGACGGCCCCTGTCTTTCACTATCTCTTGCCAATGAGCAGCTAAGCATTTATTGAGGGTCCCTGTGCTCAACTCTAGAGGGGGGAGTGTGGCCCTCAACATGGAGGAGCTTGCTGCCCAAAGGAGAGGGAGTTTTAGCTGGGGAGGTAGAGGCACGTGTATTTGTTGAGGTGGCCGTGAAGGGGTGCATGTGTTGAATTTTCCCTAACCCCAAGTCATTTTTATTTTCTTCCTGCAGTACCCCAAGAAAATAATGAAGTTTTTCTAATGTGGATGTGTGTGTATTATTTCATGTCTGAAAACAGTTAGTAGTACAAAATGATGCTCTTGAGTGAGCTGAACTCAACAGAATAATTTTTGTTCCTCAACAGAATATAACTTGAGACAACACTGACAGTTAAAAAATGTAAGTATGGCATATGCGGGAATCATTCACCAAATTTGTTTCTCCTCTCTAGGCCCCAGTGTGTGTGTGTGTGTGTGTGTGTGTGTGTGTGTGTGTGTATGTATCTAAACATGACTTCAATGTTTTTAGAAATGTGACATCCCAAATATGATCAGGTCTCCAGTAACAAGAGAGTGGGTGGCCAATGCCCCCATGAGTGGCAGACTCCCTAGAGAAGGTTTTGGAAGTTTGCAGAATTCTTGCAAGATACCCCTACCCTGACCCTCCAAACTCAACTCCTGCTTCCTTAGGTGGGGCAGACTCCTCTCTCCTCTCCTACAGGGACTGAAGGCTGAGAGAAGCTTGTGAGGGAGGTTGAGGCAGGCATGCTTAGATGAAGGCTACATAGGTATGGGAAGGAGCGCTGCTCTTGGAGTGAGGAGGCTGGTTTTGATGTCTGTCTGCAGTCCACAGCCTGGGCGACATTGGAGAGCCTCAGGCCATTGCAACTGCAGGCTGTTACCTGAAGGGTGGGCATCTAAGGTTCTTTGTAAGTCTTAAACAGAATGACCTAGACCAGGGTGTCAGGAATGTACACACAGAGCCCTGGGGGTCTTGGTAGCATGCAGATTCTGATTCAGCAGGTCTAGGGGAGTGAGATTCTGCATACTTAACGGGCTCCCAAGAGATGCTGATGCTGCTGGTCCTCAGACCACGCTTTGAGTAGCAAGAGACTGGAGGGGTAATTCTCAAACTTGGCTATCGATTATAGCAACACAGGGAGCTTTTAAGACCCGGCAGTGTCTAGGCCTCCTCCCAGGCCAATCAAATCAGGGATTGCCCTTCAGGAAACAGTGTGATTGGAGGCGGGGGTGGGGAGGTTGTCTGCTCGCTTGTAACCAAGGTATGACACTATGGCTGGAGTAGTGCTGTGGATCTCCAACGTGAGCAGGTGTCAGAATTGCGTGGAGGGCTATGAAAAAACGTTGGGCCCCAACCCACATTTTCAGATTCAGAAGGTCTTGGGTATCATCCAAGAATTTGATTTCTAACAGATTTCCAGGCAATGCTGTTTCTGCTGCCTCAGGAACTCCACTTTGAGAACCACTGGTCTAATGTAACCCCCTGCCAGTGGATATCCATGAAGCAGAAACCTCCAGGGAGTGGGAGCTGGGGGCTCCAGGACACACAGAGCCCTGCCTCTGAGGTCACTCCGTGCACATCTGTTTTACACAGTGAACTGCCTTGGAAAACTTTCACTTGAAAAAAATTGTGGGTAGAAAAAAATGTTTGAAAACCTCTGAAGCAAAGGCAAGAGTTTTAATCATAGGGATGGCGGATGTTCATTCTTTAATTGAGGGGCAAACCAGGCAGGATCCTTGGTCCCTCTTGTTGCCAGATGTAGTGGTGTTTGCTCCTAGTCCTGCCCTGTCGTGCAGGAGGTGTTTTCCATGCTGAACTCCTGGCTCCCTTTTGCATATAAGAGTTCACACCTGTCTGGAGGCCTCCATAGGGCCCAGATCAGTGTTGGGCAGGGCAGCTCAGCTTGTGGGGAAATCCAATGTGTGCAGCTGCTAGCGCCTAACAACTGTGTACTGGGCGTCAAGCACCATGCTCATTTATATGCATGGTCTTATTTAATTCTGTAGTGACCTCATGTAATAAGTACTGTCATTATCCCATTTCAGAGATGAGTATTTGATGCTACCTCCCAGATTGACAGTGTCCAGGAAAGCAGCTGCAGTGGAGGTGGAAAGGCAGTAGGATTCCCTGATTGGTAAGGGCAGTGGAGTGTCATGGGGAAGTCTTTGTGCTTGTTGGTGTCTTGGGAAGAGAGCAGAACAGTGCCCTGTCAGCCCCGCAGGTCCCAGAACCCACTATCTGGGCCAGATAACAGAACTCAGAGCCTTTGGTTGCCTCAGGAGATGTCACCATGGCTGTCCCTTCTTGGTCAAAGTCCCTGTTGGCCAAGATGTCCTGGGGAAAATGGGCAGTGAGGTTCCTTCTGGGTGCAACCCTTTTGTATGGCTCTTGATAGTGCAGAGGGTTCTGGGAGGAGGTTCTGTGAACTAGCCGGGGTGAAGAATGGGTGGATCTCTCCAGGGCTCAGGTCCTGTATCTGTGGCTGCCATCTCTAACCATGGAGAGCTGGCTTGGACGGCTCTCAGCTTGCTCTCTAGCCCCAGGGAGGCTAAACTGTGTCCAAAGCTGCAGGTTTTTGCTGAGACATCAGGAAAAAGCTGGTTCTTCCCCCGGTCACCTAATGTGGTTGGGGCAGAGACTGCGGGCCTTCTGGTTGGAGGAAGGGAGGCACAGATGGGTGTGTGGTCTTCCAAGCAGCATCTAGGTCCTTCTGGTGGCCAGAGGATGGCAGCATCCTTTAGCTCTCATGGGAACCACCCTCTGTCATCTGTGTATTTCCCTGTGTTCCCTTCATGGGACTTGGGCCTCTGTATTTGCAGCTGGTGTTGGCAGTGGAGAGGGCAAGGTGAGAATAAAACTTCCAGAAGAAAAGCTTCCTGTGAGGTGGGGAGTGTGAGGCCCCAGCCAGGGAAGACCCTTCCAGTGGCCAGAACAGTGCTGCTTCCCCTGTACCTAAGACATAGCCCTCCTCCTCCAAGAGATTTTCAAAAGAGTTTTGAAGCTCAGTCCAACTGCAGCCCAAGCATCTGCCCTTCAGTTCCATCTTCAACTTAAATGAGATGTATTTAAGGAAAGGCTGGCCTGGAAACTACTGTGATCGGTACCAGGCAGCTTTTTCCTGAAGTCCTTTTAGATGAACTATATAATCCCTTCGTATGCCTGGAAATGATACGTGGGGGAAAGTTTACATCCAGTTTAACAGAATTTCTACTTAAGTGCTTTTTTTAATGGCCCACGTTTGATCTTAAGCCACTTCTTTTTGAACCCTTGAGGGTTTTATTACTGAACTTTAAAAAGAACATTCAGTTCAGAGGGCTGGCATGTTCTCGAATGGAACTGGATTTTGAAAGAGGGGAGATGAATTTCTTTCCCCAACAGAGGCACAGGTGTCGCCTACCAAAGGTGGACAGAACTCTATTTTTACTTCAGTGTACCACCAGCATGTAGTGACTTTCTCTTTGAAGGACTAGGCGTGCAGATATTATTGTTAGGATTTGTAGAGAAGATGATGGCTGGAGTAAAGGAGTGGCTAGGAGCTGGGGGTGGAAATTCTCCCACAGGTAGCCCTTTCTCAAGACTAAATGAGCATCCCTGGTGGTGAACCTCCCTGTGTTGTTATGCATATGCATAGCATGGGAGCTCGGTGCCAGGCAGCAGGAGCCCACTGGCCTTGCGCTGTGCCTTTACGAGTTAAATTTTCCCCACAAACCTCATTTTTTTTTTTTTTTGAGACAAAGTCTCCCTCTGTCACCCAGGCTGGAGTGCAGTGGTGCAATCTTGGCTTACTGCAATCTCCACCTCCCAGGTTCAAAGGATTCTCCTGCCTCAGCCTCCTGAGTAGCTGGGATTACAGGTGCGCATCACCACACCCGGTAATTTTTATATTTTTAATAGAGATGGAGTGTCAACATATTGGTCAGGCTGGTTTCGAACTCCTGACCTCGTGATCAGCCCATCTTGGCCTCCCAAAGTTCTGGGGTTACAGGCGTGAGCCGCCGTGCCTGGCCTCACGTCCTTCTTTAAGGAATCCCACCGAGTCCTCTACAGTGCCCTCTTCCCTTTAGAATAGTGGGCTAATTCCGGGTGCCCATTAGAAATTCAAGACGCATCACTCTGACTCAAGCCAAGACCCTTGGTTGCAACTGGACCATAGGAGGTGTGCCCAGGATGTCCCCCTGTGGCTCACACCCCATGCCAGCTATGCAGAGGCACCATACCCTGTCTTTGCTTTGCCATACAGAGCAGAAGATGTGAAATCAAGAGTCGGACATGGCCCAGAATGTAGAGTGGAGTTTCATTTCTACTCCAGAGTTGCTGGTGCATATCAGGCCGGCTCTGCCTGCCACTGTACCCTTCTGCCTCTCAAGAACAGGTCTCCTGATGACCATTTGCATGGGAGTTTCCTAATGCTGGTAGCGTTGGGGTCAGAATGCTTGCAGCATCCTGGGCTGTTGAAAGATCTTTGTCAACTGCAGAAGAACGGTTTGCTGACTCCTTCATCCTGTCTAACACCAAAGAAATTTTTTGGCATCTAGGAGACTTGAGACTAGGGAATACATTATAGCGATGGTTTCAGGATTGCTGGGAGAATCTGTTTCAGGTGCAGGTCCCCAGGCCTCAGATCTGCAGGTATGGCAGTCTGAGAAGGAACCTGGGAATCTTCATTTCTCCCAGTCTCCTTTGGCAATGCCAGTGGGCCTGGGATTATAGTAACGCTAAACCTAAATTTTAGTGGGTGGACCTCAGAAGGCTGGATTCTGGAAGCTTCTTTCTTACTTCTCAGCTGCAAGACTTTGGGTCAAACATTTTTGAGCTCCGTTTTCTTACCCTTAAGAGAAATTGGGTTGATAAGACTTCTAAGAGTCCCTCCAATTCTGAAGTCGTAGCACATTAAAAATAATCTGCATTTTAGGCCCGGCAGGTCACATTTCCTGCTGAAGAGGGGCCTGGGAAAGAAAAAGACTACAATGTGAAAGTGTGGGCTTCATGGTATGAGGCCAAGTTTATAAAGGTAGCCTCTGTGAAAGAATCATTTGTATTTATTGAAATTACTGATTTTAATCACCTTGGATGCTCCCTTGATAAAAAATTATAATCCTCTGTAAATTATGAATACCTTGAAATTCACAAATTCTCTCACTTTTGTGATTGGCAACATTAAATGGCAGCAGCTCATTTAAATAAGCAACATCTGGACATTATTATTTTTAGGGATTTTTCATCTGTTGATTTAGAAATCTGGGGCCTTTATGAATCTTGCATGAATATTCTTTTATATTCACATCTACCATCAAGACACAAAGGGATAGCCAAAAATATTGTCCAGTGACTCTTTGATGCAATGAATGTGTTTTTTAAACAACAAATCCATTGTGAATGAGAGAAGATATAAAATAGGCTGTGAGGGTAGGTGGTGGGGGCAGCTAGATCCTCCAAGAGCCGGAAGAAGAGTCCAGAAATTCAAAGCCACAGTGGGGAGAAGGTTTAGATTTTATATATAATAATGTAACATTTTAAAATCACAATATGATTTTGGGCTGATGGTATTGGAATATGGCATTCACTATTTCTCAGAATAATCCAATTTAGAGCAATGTATTCTGAGCAGGTTTGGTAAAAATAGAAGATCTATCATCCCATGGTATAAGATAATGCATTAATTTTTATGAGTGAGTTATGAAGATGTACAACTCGGTTAAGAGTTAGGATAAACATAATATTCCTTAATTAATCCATTATGCCGTGGTACACATGTGCCATTTTTATTACCTTAAAAATGAAAAATGTCAAAAAAGGAAATTGCTGCTTTTTTATATCAAAAAAGCCTTTTTTGAAAAATCATAAAATGGCCTAATCTAATTCACCATATAATACTAATGAGCTTAACAAGCCATCTCGATGCACAGTTTAGGATAAAAGGTCATCAGTTTCTGGCAGTCAAATTCCAGTACTTTTCAGATGAGGCAAAACCTTTCAGCACCAAATATCAGAAATGGCATTTGTGATTAAGCGTTATTAATAGCTATTTGTTATGAACGTGGGAGAGTTTTAGAAATTCATATTATACCCTCCTCGAGTTTTCTAAATCTTACCATTGCAGATGCCAAGAGCAGGCATTTCCCACCCACCCCACCCCCACCCCCCTGAATCTGATTAACCTGTTGTCCATCCCAATTCTGGGTGGTGTTCAATAGGAATCTTACATTCACACAGTGCTTTCCGTTTCATGCCACATTTGATTTCCCCAAAACTCTCTGAATCCCCTGCATTTATTTCCTGGGCTCTCTTTGCTCTCCAGGCAGCCTTCCTGTCCTCTGTATGTGCCACTGTCATCTGCCTGGTGTTTCTTTTGTCTTGTCACAGAATGGGCCCTGTGGAGGTACAGGCTGAGCACCATCGGCCGCAGTGTACGCGGTAGCTGCAGCCGGCCTTGTTATGGAAAAGAATTGCCCAGTGGGTTGAGGGAATGGGCAACAGCAGACTAGAATCATGAAGCTGAAAGGAATATTGCCGACTGGAGGTCATTTTTCCCAACTGAGGGGCAATAGTTTGCCACTATAAACTGCACATTGCAGTCAGTATATGTTTTATTAAACCATTTAAGGAACTTGGGAGCCATTTCATTTAAACTTCCTGCTTGATGGAACTCAGGGCAGAGCCCAGAGCAGCTCACAAAAGAGGTCTGGAGTAATTTGCCAAAGAAATACCCCAGGTACCCAGCAGGATGACCGCAACGGGGGGAGCCTGGTGAGGGCTGGACCCAGCGCTTATAGCACTCTTTGACGCCTGAGTGCACGAGTGTGTGTGTGTGTCTGGAGGTTCGAGTCCCAGCTCTGCCGCTAACTAGCTCCATGACCTTGGTCAAATCTCTTAGCTTCCCCTGGACTATTTCTGCTGCTGCAATAGGAGGGGATGGGGTTTGATAGGAGACACAGGGTCCTTTCCAGCTCAGTGATTCCATAAAATGCTGGATCGTCGGGGGGTTGCCCCTGGAACTGTGGTTCTGGGACGCCCCATCAGGCCCCTGGTCATCACAATGGAAAGTCAGCCTTTGTGTCTGTTCTGCCTGGGAAGCGATTCTGGCTGTGGATGTTTTCATAGGCTCTGGGGACCGTGGCTCCCCTGATCCAGTGGTGACGTGCCAGTTCTCAGCATAGACCAGGGAAACCGGCAATAACTTAGTTCTCATATTAAACAGAAATAACCTCTTCGCATGATAATTTTGTGTCTGAGGAACTAGGAAGCTGAGGCGCGTGCCTCTGAGCCTCAGTTATTCTGTCTGCAAAATGGGGTAGCGGCAATGGGGACGCTATTGCTTTAGCTGTAAAGGGCGACAGAAGGGATGCCCTAGGTCCCTTCTGTTATCACTCTGGGTGACTTTTACAATTTAGCTGATTTAGCTGATTACAATTTAGCTGATTACAATTTAGCTTTAACAACTTTGGTGAATCGCATGCCTGTGCATTCCGTGTTCACAGTTTGTGCCTAGGTGGAAAGGAAGGATGAGGTGAGATGTGCTTTATCTTTAAGAGTAATGGACAGAATGCAATCTGCATTGTTGCTTTCTCAGCCCTAACTGGTGGTCCTTAGTAGGTGGCTTTAATTCTACAGAGTTATATAACCAAATCTTTTGTCTAATTGGTAACTATATTTAGGAGGTAGAGAAATATGTGAGCTATTCGTTTCGATTAAATTTTTTATTATGCACTCTGCATTTGGATTGACAACTATTAATATTAAAGAGCTTGGCCAAATTGAAATTTGTATTGCTGGAGAGACTTAAATATAATGTATGATGCTGAAAAAGAAAAAAAGCCCAGGGAAAAGGGGAATTACCAGGCTGGGTGCAGAGAGGTCCCTGCCAGGTGCTGATGTGGGCTAGGTAGAATCTGCCCCACCTCTGTACGCTGAGGAGGGAGGTGTGTAGAGGCCTCTGCAAAGCCAGTGTCAAGGTCTCAAGGATTGAGATACTTTCATGGAGACGATGCTAAATAAAGATGTAGAGCACGTTTTAGCAACGTATACAAATAATTTTTTATAATCACTGTTTGTATATAATATTTTTTCCCAGCACTATTAAGAAGGTTTGGGGGTAAGGCAGAGAAAGTCGTTCTAAAATAGAATGAATGGAGCACTGGTGCAATGATGTGGAAAAGGGAGGCCTGCTTCCTTGGAAATCCTAACACAGATTGTGTTGCTCTGCTGCGAGTCCTCGGGAGATGGGAGGCTCTGTCCATCCTGTGGCAGGGAGGTCTCAAGGCCACAGCCAGGTGGGGAACGTGCTGAGAGTAGATTCGTGGGCATCCTGGGCCTGCTGTGGGCAGGCCCTGGGACTCACAGCCGTGGTTCTGCGTCTTGGGGGCTGACTCCTTTCTCACTCTTAGCAATGCCTGTGGCTTTGCCCAGTGACCTGGGTTGTCACATGCAGAATCCTATAGGATTTGTACAAAGATCCAGGAGGTCCTTAGACAGGGGAAGTCAGGTGTCTGGGTCCACGTGGCCACTGAAGAGCAGACACGGGACCAGAACTCAGTTCTAGAATGCAGTCTGTGGGGAACTCTTACGAGAAAGTGTCCTCTTTGGGAGCCTACAATGCTACAGGGCCAAGGTGGAGCCCACGAGCCACTGGCATCTGTGCCCTGTTAACTGGTCCTCATGGACTCCAGACACCTCCACCTTCCACGCGTTTTCTCTTGTTGGGCCCTCTGTATAGAATGTCAACACCATCCCAATCCTCCAGGTAAGCCCCCCAACTCCCCCCAGGGCCTGCAAGGAGAGAGCAATCACTATGTCCTGAATGGATGCAGCAGACACAGTGCACCAGATTTGACTGGCAAGGGAGGAGAAGACGACCCTTTCAAATTGGTGTTGGCCTTACTTCCTTCATCCCTTTCCCCCACCCCGCTGGACTATAAACTCTCCGGTGGCAGGGGCATTTTTCTTGTTTTTACATAATTTTTCCTGACATTGGGAGCTAGAATATCAATGTAAGAACCTTCATAGACAGGGATGCCCAAAGCATTGGTGGTTCTGGCTCAGTGGATTTGAGGCACACGTGTTTTCATCTGCATTTGGCATTTCGAAGCTCCCAGGAGCTCCTAGATGGGCGATGGATTTCTGAGGCTCGGCTGGTGTCAGGGTCTCCTGAGACGGGGACAGGGCACACCACCTTGTGTCTCCACTGCTATACACCTGCTCCATCTCCCAGAGGTGACCCCAGTTTCTGGAGGGCATGTGCTTTCCTTGTCACCCCACCGGTTAGCTTGGTGGCTGGTGCATCTGTGGCCGTGGCAGGCTCTGTGTGATGGTGAGAGAGGCAGGGCAAGAGAGGCCGTGCAGGAGGTGCAGGGCAGGGGCCTTGGCGCCGCCTTCAGGTTTCTGTGATCAGCCAGGTTCCTACCTTCTCTGGAGAGCAGACAGCCTGGGGGCTGTTCCCTGAAAAGGAATCAGGTTCCCTGTTTGCTTTTTGACACTTTTTTTTTTTTTTTGAGATGGCGTCTTCCTCTGTTGCCTAGGCTGGAGTGCAGTGGTGCCATCTCTGCTCACTGAAACCTCTGCCTCCCAGGTTCAAGCAATTCTTGTGCCTCAGCCTCCCAAGCAGCTGGGATTACAGGTGCCGGCCACCACACCCGGCTAATTTTTATATTTTTAGTAGAGACAAGGTTTCACCATGTCGGCTAGGCTGGTCTCTAAGTCCTGATCCACCCGCCTTGGCCTCCCAAAGTGCTGGGAATACAGGCAGGAGCCACTGTGCCCAGCCGACACTTTTTTATTAGGCAGAGATAGTAGATACTCTCGGTGCCCCTTGGCAGCCACTCACCACTCAGGGTGAGGCGTCCTCACACCAGCATCCATGACTCTGCCTGGGGGTGTCCTTCGTCACTGGTGTGTATCTGGCTTGTCATGGGGCAAGCACACATGCCAGGGAGTTAACACCTCTGGAGCAGCCCTCAGTCGATGATAGGATGGAGGCTGGTGATTAGGCAGCGGTCTCCTCTCTCCCTGGATGGAGCAGCGTGGGGGGGTCCGCTGAGGGTCTTAGAGTTCCCGGTGGGACTCAGGGCTGGTGCCCTCGGTGCAGTGCACTTTTTAGCCTACTATGTACAGGCTTCCTTTCTTTCCCCACCTCCCCGCTATCCCCTGGCATTTTCTGGGACTACCTCCTGCACAAACTTTCGCACAAACTTCCGCACAAACTTCCCGCACAAACCGCCCTCATTTGCATCTTCATCTCAGGGCTTCCTCTGAGAAAACAGCCAGAGACGCAGGTCAGTTCAAGGGAGCTTGAACCATTGGAACCGGGCTCACGCAATCTGATGAATCCTTCCTAAGGCCAGGTCCCTTAGGCCTTCTCATTTGAGCCTTCCAGAAGCCTCTGATGGGAGGGAGCTGAAGTTGTTATCCCATTCTCCTGGAAGGAAAGCTGAGGTCCAGAGACTTTGCAGAGCTAGAATCCAACTTCCGGCCCAGCTCCTGCCCTCCTGACTTCACTGATTCAACAAGGGGGAGCCTGGGCCGGGACCTCAGGGGAGGCCTCCCTCTGCCTGTCCCCAGTTTAAGGGGAGAGAGTGAGTTAATTATGTGACCCAGAGCCGGCTCCTCTGGGGACAGTTGGGGCCAGAGGTGAGGCGACCTGGTAGGGTCCCTGAGGAGGACAGCGGTGGGGGGAGAGGGCTGTGTTTGTGCGCTAGATAGGATGAAAGCCTGGGGCTCACAGAACTGCCCCACGTGGACCACTCAGCCTGCAGGCTCTTAGTGTCTGTCGGCACCATCCAGGGGAAATGATGGACGGTGGACCAGCCCAAGTTCTCATAATCGGACTGGAGAGAAGTTCTCGGGGCAAAGCATATTTGTATCTTCCTGACAGTTTGCAAAGATGCCTCTGTAAGAGGAGTGCGTGTTCCTAGGAGGAGACTGCTTGGGGCAGACATCTCTGTTTCAAGCTCATTTGCTCCTTTGAAGTTCTGCAGAATTAAGAGCCCAAGGGAGTATCCCAGAGAGGAGCAGGAAGGCTGAGGCTTGGAAGGCAGGAGGCTGAGGGTGTTGCTTGCCATAAGTTCCAGGGCCTGAGGCTGCATTTTCTCTTGTCTGGGCCTTGGTTGCCCCAGATGGACTGGACAGTGTGAACTTGCCACTGTAGTTGAGTAGTTGAGGAAGCCCATATAGAATTTGGGCTAGGGGATCACCTGCCAGGAGTGAGCTTGTGCAGGGGCAAGAGTGGGCGCAAGAGAGTCCGTGGGAAGGGAGGGGAGTTGGTGTCCTCACCTGACCCTCGAGAACCCATTCTTGACTGGCTCAGTTTCCCCAATTGTACAAAACAAGGAAGGAAAATGAACACTTCACTGTATATGGGGAGGGGTGGAAAGCGTTCTGTTAATTGAGTCAAGTGCTTGGCGAATGGAGGTGTGATCTGAGTGGTGAGCAGCTGGGTATTTAATGTTCTTAGGAGAATCAGCTCAGGCTGCTCTGCAGTCCTGGCTTTAAGTCCCTGAGATAGCCCTGAGCCTCAGCCCTCTTCATCACTGAGAAGCTGCAGGGGTGGTTGTCTCAACTTTGCCCTGGCACCAACATTGGAGGCTGAGAGTGTTTCTTGGGCCTCTTTGTTGGGTGGGGCTAACCCCACAGTCTCTTGCCAAGGTTGAGTTCACATGGTGACCCCAGATCTGGGCTTGGGGTTTGGGGTTTGGGAGCCTACCTTTCAGCACTGGGAGGACTCTTCTAGGCAGAATTGGGTGGGGGACCAAGGCAGGGGTTGGGGGCCATCTGCCCTGGCCCCTGGTAGGCACTGGCTCGCTTCCGCAGGAAGGGCCAGCGTGAGTGAGGAAAGGACTGTGCCACCAGGCGCCCTGTCCTCCCTAGGTCCACCGGCAGCATAGAGCCTGGGCCAGGCATGGAGTGGATCCTCCCGACATATTTAGTGATGTGATCTGACAGAAGGTCACATCGGTTTTTTTTTCCCTCCAAATTTTAATATCAGATTCATTTATTATGCTGACTGCAACTGACAAATGTTCACATTATTCACCCATTTATTCATTTGTTCATGAAATTTGTGTTGAGTAATTGTTTTGCCTTATTGGCAGTTTTAATTCTACACTCCTTTTTTTTCAAAAGGTCAGTGGCTTGCTAGCTGACCAGGCCAGCGTGTACATTCCCTGGAGAGATTTTTTTTTTTTTTTTTTTTTTTGGTAAAGAGATGCTCGTTTACACTGGTCAGACTTCAGCTTTGAGTTTCTCTCTTCTCTTGTTGCCTTGGATCAATACCTTGGAATTCCCAGGACTCAGTAAGGCTCTTGTCTTACCTCTCTGTCACCCTATTTCCTGGCTCAATATCTGAGCCATCTCACCCACAGTCAGATTATTCTCTTTTCTTTGCTTATTCATTTCAAGCTAAGATCTACAGACACACCAATATCAAAATGTATGTGTATGTCTTTGGTTTGTAACACACTTACCTCTAACACTTTGATAGAGCTAATGAAAGCTGTCAAGTTTGAAATGTCTCTGAATTTGCTTTTGGCTTTTGTCTAGAAGTGCGTGAAATTCAAGGTGAATATTTCACCTGTGACTTTGATTTGGAAAATTGAAAAGTTGGTTATAAGTTTGTTTGAGAAAGAAGATGAAAATGTTCCGGAAAATGTAGTTCCAGTAAAGTTACTTCTGAGCTGAAACATTCAAAGTGCAGAGATCTATAGTCTAGTATGTTATTTTACGGTAACTTTCTGTATGCAGCTGTGTTTGCTGTGAAAACTCACATTTCTGTATGGAACACTGAATGAAATATGAATGTGCTTTTTACAATTTAGTACTTTTAATAAAAGATTTGTGAGCAAAAAGCTTAAGTGTAAGAGCCACAAAACATATAGATAAAAATATAGCCATAATCACACATCAAACCCTAGAAAATTCAGTATGTAAAGAACATCAGTAATTGAGAGAAGTTGAGGGAACCAACAGAAAAAATAATGTATATATATCCAGAATTCTGAAGGCATGAATCCTTTTAGCTGGGATCAGGGCTTCTGAGTTCTCTGGGGTGGGTGTTTTATTACAGTGGATGCTTTACTTAGAAGGATGTAATTTATTATCTCGAATTCGCATGGCAACATGAATTTGGATTTGGGTTTCTGGGAGAAGTTTACAATTAGTCCCCTCACATATATTTATAGCTTTGAAAAAACACTTGATGTTAAAATAACTTAAATACCTCCCCCCTCTTTTTTGATTGATATGTGAAATATTGCCTTTTTTTTTTTTTAAAGAAATGAAAAACTAGTCACTGCTAAATGAGGCGTGGCCACTGTGTTCAGGGGCACCGTGATTAGGTGGGCACTGTTCCCGGGGCCAGAGGACGTGCAAAAAAAAAAAAAAGAAAATCTGTTCTGCACCTGCGTTGGCTTTCCATGAGGGATGCTTTTAATTTTTCTAGGTTTTCATTGTTTCCTCGTTGGAAACTTCTCTCTTCTAAGGAGAGTTCTAACAGAGGGTATGAGGGAGACGTGCCTTCTTTTCCTCTCTTCCTGGTCTGCCACATTCACCCAAGAGTCACCCTGACCATTCGTTCTGCTGAGAGCCCCTTCTCCTGATACATCGCTCCTGCTTCGTAACATTCTCAGTGGGCTGTGATCGCTACCGTTTTTCTTTTTCTATTAAAATACAGTCCGAACTTGATTATGTGTTTCAGTATTTCTCAGCCTGACCCGCTAGCAAAACCGGCGACAATGATTTAGTTATTGGCTCGTGTTTATTGCCAATGCAATAAGGTTGTGGTGCCTGACATTTTCTTCTCACTGTGTTGAAGCTTTTAGCGAGTTGCTCTTCTTACCCAGAAAGCAGCGTAACTTGGCCTCTCTTTGCAGATGGGTTACACATTCCTTTAACACTGGCATGCTCCTCTAACCTTCCTGGGTGGCTTTCGATGACTTAAACACAGTAATTGGCATGGAGGTCTGAAGCTTTATTTTATGATATTAAATCATTCTTTTCTGGAAACAGAAATCTGCAAAGTATACCATTCATTATGCTAAGGCCTGTATTAACACGGGCTCTGGCTGATGACTGGTGACATCTTGGAGAACTTATGTAGCACATCTCAAGGGAGGTGCCAGCCCTCACCTGTGGAGGTGAGCATTAGAACCAAGAGCAGAATCCAGGATTCCATCTGCTGTGTCTCAGGGACAGAAGTGTATGGTTTGTCATCGTTAGCTTGGTGCATAAAGGGTAACATTACCCTAAAAATACTCACAGTGTGGACTGAGATGAACTTGATTGCTGTGGCATTATTTTAGGGGGACTTGGCGCTTTCTCCATGTAATCTTGTGAACATTTTTTTTTTTCATGTGAACCATGATTTTCTTGAAACAAAGAGGATTATCAGTCATAAGTTCTGAAGACTGAAATGGGGTGGGAGAAAGGTTTAGAAGGAGAAGATTTTTTAAAGGACTTACAAAGCTGGCACTCAACTCTAGCTGGAGAGAAATTCTTGAGTTAGGCACCATCTTGGCTTTGTTGCTCCAGGGCAGTGATAGAGGCGATTGGGAGCTTTTCAGGTCCTCAGAGTCCTCATGTGTTCCATAAAAATGGGTTCCTGCAGCCCATAGACAGCTACTAGAGGGATTGAAGGCCTGGTAGGAAAGCCAGTGAGAGTTCTCTAAGGCTGTAAGTTCTAAGGATTGCTCCTCTCCAGACAGCTGGGGAACTGCAAGTCACTGGAAGTCACTCTGTGGTCACAGCAGGGCTCTGCTTTGACTCCAGCAGTCTACTTTTTGTGCAGTCTCACTCCAGGCTATGTTCCCCAGTGGAGCACCATGATTTCCTGGAAAGGGTCTGTGAGATAGATCTTTGGTGATGAGGCCAGCTTGGAGAGAACGGCACTTGAGAATTTCTTATGATGCAATTCAATGACAGTGCCATTCATGGCAATACCTTTGCGTGCCCCCAGCCCTGTCCCCTGTCCAACTTAACCACACTTGGCAAGATCTCTGAGGAGTCCTGAAAAGAAGGGTCCTCAGGCAACCGCAAGACTTTCCCACTCTGGTCTAGGAAAAAAGTTTTGGAAAAGACAAGAAGTCCATCAGACACAAAAGAAGACATGAAACAAAACCAACCAACAAGCTATGAAAATGCAGAGACTCAAGAGGTCGCCAAGCAAATGAAATGACTTTACGAGTGACATGTTCGCTTTGTCTTTCTGGTTGCTCTTGGGATGGTCTCTAGTAACATATTTTAGTTGTAGAAATGGGGGAAAGGGGACAAAGACAAAGTTCCAGGAAGGTTGCAAGAGATAACCAGTTATCTAACTGGTATCCCGGGGGCCAGTGTGGTGTCGCTTCTATGTCTAAAAATGATTTTGTTAGTATGTAGGTCACATTACTGTGCTGTCTGGTTATTGGACGTTGCCTTAGATAACTGTTTGTGGAGTATTAAATGGTTCTGCTGCCTCAGCACACTTTTTCACTGGTATTTTTCACACAGTTGTGCGGCTGAAAAGGCGCAGTGCTGCAGCAAAAATCAATTTATCTTTCCCTCTGCTACTTGTGTGCTGTGAGTTCTTGTAGTGTTTTACCATTTGATTAATTGATATTCTTTGTGTCGGACATCATTTGTAACACTGCTGTCCAACTTTGGGTGTCTTAAAAACTTTCATAAGAACACTACATTATTTATGTGAGACCTCCTCATGACAAAGTACAATAGTGAGATGCAGAAAGAAAAATTAGATCAAAATGCTCTTGGCTTATAAGTTTATTAAGGGTAGAACAATGTTTCCATTCACATCTCCCTCCTCCCTTCTGCATCCCTGTCGCAGGGTGGCTTCGACGGCTTTGCTCAAAAAGTTTGGTGATGAAAGTTTTTCCTTCCTTGGCTTTTTATGGGTGATGGTCTCTTGGGATTAGAGGGGCTTCTGATTGCCTTTCAGATGAGAAAAGTGGGTGGGGAGGGGCAGGGACAAGTGGGAAGGGTAGGCGTGGCGTGGAATGAATGCAGAGGCTGCCTCATCAGAGCCCCGGGGTTTGAGAGCTGGGAGCAGGAGAGAGCTCCTTCTCCATAGGTCTCTCCCAGGGCCTTGCTAGATGCTTTTAAAATAATGTGTTTGCATGTATTTCACATGGTGTGGGTCTTTCCATGGGTATTATTAATATCTATTTTTGGAGCAAAGACTGTGTCAAATGAAGGTATGCCAGCCCCGCGTTATAAAAACAGAACAATACTGTTGCTTCCCCATTTCATTATAAAGTTTCTTTGACCCTGTGGTTTATTTTCAAACATTCAAGTTATTTGTTCTGGTGTATTCTTAAACAGGGGTTGTTTTTCTCCCTTTCAGAAAATGAGCACAGATGGTGATGGATTTTTCAAGTGCTGACATCCCTGCTTGAGAAAATGTTCCCACCTTCTTTGTGCCGAACAAGTCAGGCAAACTAACATGATGATGCGATCATCGGTTTCATGCAGACATGCAGAATTGATTGACAGGGGAAAATTTAACATAAACCACACATTCTTTCAGTGTCTTCAATTTCTTAATGATGTTTATTTGTTGGATATTAGCAGTGGCAGGAATTTCATTTAAGGCGAAAAGTAGGGAGAAAGGAGAAGACGGAGGAAGGGGAGAGAACTTGTTCCAGGCAAGCAGGCTTAAGAGGAAATTTACTGCTCTGGTAGAATCTCCATCAAAACAATTTGTAACCGCTCCTCGGAGCCAGCCCGGAGCTGAGGCTGTCAGCGGCTAACCAGCCATTCTCAGACCATTGCTTCTGTTTGCGTGACTAAATACAGACAATTAACGCCGAGCACTTTCTTCTCTATGAACTCATTGTTATCCAGGGTTCAAGTGCTCGGATAATGGGCCACAGGGAGATGGTCGGATCGCCATGGGCTGTAGCGGAGGGCTACTTTGTAAAACCCATTCCTCATTATCTGATCTGAGCCCTCCCAGTTGACTCAGGGCCCTGGCTCCCTTGCCCTTGGGGTTTTGTAAGGTTGGTTCAGGAGATCCACGTCCCCTGATGAGCCTGGCCTGGTGCTCGGAGCCTGGCCTGGTGCTCGGATCCTGAGGGAGCCCTCGATTCCTAGGGCCTGGAGGTGACAAGCGTGGGGACTTTCTACAGGGCACTGAGGGTGACCACTGGCCCTGCTCATGCCTCCAGTCACTGCCTGCCTCTAGAGGGGCCTCTCTGAGCTTCCTGGGGCTATGTCTGTCTTTCCTAATGCTCTGAGCAGAGATGGAGGGAGACCAGGAGCCCATCTGTCCCCGAGCTCCTGACCATGGTGGCCCTTCCTTCTGAGGACTGGTTATAAGGGCTCTGCACCCAAAAAGGCAGGTGCCCTTTCGCCACCCCTGTGTACAGTTCAGACAAAAAACAATATGAAGCTGTAGCATAAGTGTAGAGAAGTGGAAGAAAGTTCTGAGATTTAATATTTTCCCCCAAAGCATCACATTGTTTCAAATATTTTTTCTCAACTTTGCGGTGTCTACACTGCTCTGGCGCCCTAGGAAGGTGCTTAGCCTGCTCACTGGATGATCTGCACCTCATTTACTCCCCATATGATCTTCGTTTATTTCCTTTTGCCATATCCATACCCTCCTATTATTTGTTTAATATTTTCTTTGAAGCAGCTTTACATCAGCTTCTCTCCCTCTCTTTCTCTCTCTCTCTTCCACTCTCTCATTCCCCAGCCTGATACCCGCCCACCTTAGTTAGCTCAGTCCTAATGTTGGTGTGAGATCGTGGGTTGAAGGTGCTGGTTACGTTTCCCTGAGTCACATTAAAGTAAATGCATGTGGACTATTACAATTTTAAGGCTAAGCGTGGTGGCTCATACCTGTATTCCCAGTGCTTTGGGAGGCCAAGGCAGGAGGATCACTTGAGGCCGGGAGTTCGAGACCAGCCTGGGAAACATAGGGAGACCTCATCTCTATGAAAAGTTAAAAAAATTTAGTTGAGCACAGGGGTGTGCAACTGTCAGCCCAGCTACTTGGTAGGCTGAGATGAAAGGATCACTTGAGCCCAGGAGTTGGAGGCTGCAGTGAGCTCTGATCGCATCAATGCACTTCAGCCAGGGTAATAGAGCAAGCATCTGAAGTTTAAATTAAATAAAATTTGAACTAACGAGTCTCGCTTCCCATCATTGGTGCTGGGGGTGAAAGGGAAGAGGGGGATGTGCTGCAGCCTTCCCGGAGAAAGCCTGTCTCAGAGAATGGAATGGTGGTTCTGCCTCGTCTGCCTCCTTGTCTCCAACCCTCCCTACCCCAAGCCCACAGAGCTTCCATGCTCACAGTTGGCTTCCAAAGCAACTTCCAAAAACAAGCTTCCAGGATTCCTTGCGATTCTTTTTTCTAGTTAAGTCAGATCAATGGAGTTTTTGTTAAAGTGATTATTTTTCTTTTTGTATTAAACTAGTTTAAAATACAAATAAAAAATAATAAAATTTAAAAAGTATTTTCTGCCTTTGAAAGACTCCCACAGTCACCTGCGTGGGGGGACCAGTGTCCAGAACCCATCTGAAGGCGGGTGTGGACCACTCCCGCTGCTCGTGGTCGGAGTGGCTCCCCCTTGCTTAGGGTGAAGGATGCGTGCTGTGCAGTTGTATAACAGGGTATGGTCTTCGGACCGTGCCTTGGGTGGCCTAGTGTGCTGAGATGTGAATTACACAGAGAGCCGGGAGTCTGGGTTTTCCCACGAACACCTCTGTGACCTCAGGCAGCCTCCCTCCTTTGCTGGGACCATTTCCTCTTTTGCAAAATGGGTACAGTAGCATTTGATCTGGCCCTTTGCAGGGCTGGGCCTGCTTCAGTCCCCAGAGATGATGACTGCCACACTTGCCAGACTTCTCTCCTTCCTATCAAAGTAAAAGGCCAGGGACTTCCAGATCCCGCTGGGGTAAGCCTCAGAGCAGACATGCCAGGCGCCATCCCTGGGTCCCTGTGATGGCTTAGCGAGGTGACAAGGCCGTGGCAGACACAGAGCCCGGGGCACTCACAAGGATCTTGCCTTAGCAGGTGACACAGTCTCTGCAGCCCGAGGCTTGGACCTAGGCTGGGCTGCCCAGATAGCAGGGTGGAGGTTTGCTTGCGCCTGTCCAGGCGCCTTATACAGTGAACTTTCTGGTCAAACCTTTCCTGACAGAGCTGGCCCTGCCTGGGCCTCCTGCTGGTGCCAAATAACTTTAAATGGTAAGAAGAACCCCTAGAAAATCTACTAGTGGTGGCCGACTTCTGCTTAGGTCCGCTGCCCTGTCTTCTCCCCACTGTGTCAGTCAGGGCAGGTTGATCTCAGCCTGGCCACACACAGCCCTGTTTCCCAGGGATCCTGGAGAAGCCCACCCACTCCACACTCTCCACAGGGAGCCCCTTCTCTGACCAAACCTCCAAGCTTTGCTACCCACCACCCTCTGCAACTCTCACCCTCACCCCATGACCTCCAAAGCCTCCCAGGGCCGGAGATCCCTGTCCAAGGCGGGGCTTGCAAGGACTGGGCAGGAGAAACAGCCTCACAGCCTACTGTGCCCACACTGCCCACCCCGACTGTGGTTTCCAGTATCCCCGGGAAGCCCAGGCCAAGAGTGTCCTCTGGGGGTCCTCAGCTCAGTGTGGCATCCTGAGTACAGGTGGGTTCCCTATTAAGGAAAAGCAGTGTATGAAATTTGAGTCTCCCAACCTGAAGACCTTCTCATGGGACCAGAGGAAGACCCTGGAAGCCTGGGCTCTGAGAAGAGATGGCCCTGTCCCTCGCTCCGCACTATGCGGACTTTAGAATAAAGAATAGTGGTTAGGCCGTAAGACAGGTGTAAGGAAGTTCATCAAAGTCCTGCTTCCTCCCATGGTAACTACTCCAACGCTCCTTTGGGACTGTCAACTCCATCTCTTATTCCCAATGCGCTCAGCTTTGAGGTGGCCCTGCCTGGCTTGTGTCCTAAGCAAATGCTTGCTTTGCTTATTGGAGGCCCCTGCTCTCTCCTAGGGCTGCAAGTTGGCCGAGGGCTCTGCTCACCTGCTGTGCAGAGAACATTAGAGTGAAGGGCCTGGGGACCCTGGGGACCCCTCTGTGGCAAGGCAGCAGTCCTGAGCTGCAGGTGCACCATGGTGTCCCTGGGAATGGAGTCTCGAGCAAGGCCGTGCGGGCTGGACTATCATTCGTGCAGGCCGTGGTGTAGACAGGGCTCCTGGAGGTTATGCCTTCTGGGGCCCTGGTTTCAAGACTCTCCTCTCATCGGGAGAGCTCTGTTGTGAGTTAGCGGCAGCTCTCAGGTGCCCTTGGTACCTGCTGCCAGGTGCTACGCATCTCGAGGGTCCACTTATCAGAAGGTCTCGGCTCGGCTGTCCTCCACCCTTGCAGCTGCCCTCACAGAGAAAAGAGCCACACTGCATTCCCAGAGCTTCGCAGGCACAGCACAAGCTCCCTGGATCTGGGAGGCAGAGCTCAGCTGTTGGATCATGTTGTTGGGGTTACTTTTGCACTTTGGCCTGAGTAGCTTTCCCTGTGGGCCTGTGTGAAGAACAGGCACTTTGGGCCTGTGCAGCAGGCTCTGATCCCAGTTCACTGGGGAGGTCCCTTCTCTCCCTCACTCCAGGGGCCTGGGCAAGGTGTTGGGTAGGTGGTCCAGGGCCCTACTTGGTCTGATAGGAGGAATGTGCCTGTGGTAGTGAGCAAGAGGCAGGCTAAGGTGGCTGATCACACCCAACCCCTCCCCCTTCTCTGGGTGGAGCTGTTTGTTTGCTTGTCTACACAGGTGGTTCCTGAGCTCCTGCAGGATACCCAGCCCCGATCCCCGCCCACTGGCCCCACTCTCCCTGCTGGCTCTCTACCTGCAGGCCTTGGCCTAAATGGCATGTCTCAGAGAGGCCTTTGTGGCCCACCCCATCCTTCTCCTCCCCACGCCTTCTAGTTTCTCTTCCGTGATTCTCTTCCCTTGGCACTTCTGCTTATTCTTCTTATTTCACTGTTTGCTCCTGTCCCAGATTATCAGCTCCTTGAGGGCAGGAATCTCTGCCTTTTGTTCTCTGTTCTATTTTCAGCACCTAGAATCTCGCTCAGCACATAATAGGTGCTCAACAAATATGTATTGATGGGGAGAATGAAGAGGCATGGTCCTTCTCTTGTGAAGTGTACTGTCCAATGTGAGTCATCCTTAAGGAGTAAGGAATGAGTCCTAAAAGGTTATAGGGCATGGTGAAAGGAGTTGTTGAGAGTAGGGAGGGAAAGGCTTCCTGGAGGAGGCAGTCAGGGAAGGCTTCCTGGAGGAGGTGACTTGGAAAACCGAGTCAGAGTTTTATATGCAGAGGTGAGAAAAGGAAGGAGGGATGATGGTGGGACACAAGTCACCCCGCTCTGGGCCCTTCGTAGCAGGATCTGGTTTGAGAAGGTCGACAGAGGCCCGATAGGAAGATCCTGAGTCCAGTGAAGGATCCTGGTCTTGGTACTGGAGGAGGAGGGGCAGCCTGAAGGGTTTGGTGTTTCAGTGTAGTTGGTTTCACTGAATTACAAAAGTTCTATGGGTTCACTATTAAGATTCAAACAGCACAGATGTCTGTAATAGTGAAATCCAAAAGACACTTTTCAGCTCGACTTCCAAATCCTTCTCCTATCAATGGAGAAAACTCCTATAATGCATTTTGGTTTGGTAAGCAGCACCTGCTGGACTGGTATATATATACATCATGTGCAGGACGAATACTCACAAAAAGAAAGTCATGCATATGTATTTCACATAAAATTGACATTGAAGCCTACATAATGAGATCATACTACACATATTGTCCTGAGACTTATTTAAAAAAAACAAACCAGTATTGTTTTTAGATCAAAACATCAGATACATAGGAGGTGCACACATTTTTTAACTTCTGTGTAATTCTGTGCGGTAGGGCCTGCTCATATTTATGTAACCATATGTTGGATATGAGGGAGATTTCCATTTTCTTTTCAACATTACACTTACAATGCTGCAGTAAACACTGTACCATGGTAAACAAGTTTGAGTATTTCTGTAGGATAGATTCCTAGAGTAGCATTGTAGAGTCATTAGGTATATATATTTAATTCTTTGATGGACACCACCAAATTGCCCTTCCAAGTAATGTTGTTTGTGTACATTGTATACATGTCTACCAATATTGTATGCATAGTACTTACTTGCCAAAACCTCACCAATACTCAATGTTATTGCTCCTTTAAATGTTTGCCAGTATGAAGGAGGAAGGTTGGTATCATCTACTTGTATCTCATTCAGAGTATAACTAGCTGTCTTTTCATATCTGTATTGCCCACTCCAATGACTTCTATAAATTGCTTGTTAATATGTTTTCCTATTTTTCTATTTTTTAATTGATTTTTAAGAGCTCTTTACATATGTTGGACATTACGCCTTTGTTATACATATTTTAAACATTTTTGGGGGGCTGCTATAGAGCAAGGGAGGGATGTAATCAGGGAAGGCTTAGAAAGACTGCTCAGGGTGCATAGGGTAGGGGAGAGTTGGCTACAAAGACGAGGTACCAGGCAGTAGTCTGGGCATGAGAGGGTTAGGCCTGATCCTCTTACATTACAGAGCATTTGCTTTGCTCCTCATTCCATGGGTGCCATTCCAGGTGTGTGCTGAAGACTTTTGGGAAGGTCTTCAACAGGTGGTTGCTGGGGCCTGTGTGAGTGCTGGTACATAAAGCATACATGATTTGCCTTTCCTGGCCTGTGCCGGCCATGGAATCCTGTGCTGAGCCTGGTCCAGGTGGGATGCTAAGAAACCTGCCCCACCATGGCATGTGGGTACAGCCCTGCGGAGCCTGGCTGTGGACACTGGGGAGCCTAGGGACATGGGGAGGGGGACACAGCTTGCAGGACAGCAAAGTATGGGCACTCAGGGCAAAGCATGGGCTGGGCAGGAGGTGGGTTCTGAGCAAGGCCTCCCTTTGCTCCTGATAGAGAGGGGGTTAGCCCTCACTGTTCTTAAGGTGCCCAAAGCTCTGAGAGCCTGTAGTTCAATAACTTAAAATTGAAAATGTAGATTAAAACACTGTTATAAACACCTACAGCCACCCCACAGTGAAGACAGCCACCACACCTTGAGCCCGGCCCTGTCTGAGTTCCTAGCTCCCCTCTCCGAGAAGACAGGTGTCATTATGCTATTTTCTCACAGGAAACTGAGGGGCAGGGGGCTTACTGTCTTGTCTGGGGTTACCCAGCTGGGTCCTGTCAGAGCAGGGACTTGGTCTTAGCCACCCATGATCTCAAGCCACCCCCCAGGAGTCAGGAGAGCCCCTTGCAGGTGCCTCTGAGTTCAGGGCAGACACATGGCAGGTGACATGTCTCTTTAGGTCTTACACCTACACCTGGGTTTACCCCTTTGCCCAGATGTGGTGATGGCCTGGCTGGAAGTCCAGCGGCCCGAGGAGTGGGTGCCTCTGTCTTCTCGCCCCATCCTTCCAGGCGTCTATGCTCCAGAGGGCATAGGACATGTGCGTTTGAACCCAGCCCTCTTGGAAGCTGCTGGTAATGTGTCTCGGGCAGATCATTTGTGCCTGCCTGCTGGAGTGGGGCTGGGCTTTCCTTCTGGAGGGGGAGATGAGTTTCAATGACCTCTGACCATTGTCTTTGGAGGGTTTACCTTGTAATGGAGTGTTGAGTCAACATTCAGAATTAAGAGCAGAAAGGTAACATTTTAAGGCATTTCATCAATTCTTCTGAGACGCCCACACATCTTGTTTTCCCTCTTCACCACTTAGGCAGCAATTTCTCTTCTTGTTTCTAGCAGCTACCTATAGAAAACACTTGAATGCAGATCATATCTTGATGGTATTTACTAATATAAATATTTGCTTTCTAGAAGGAATGTTACACAAAATGCTTACACTGCAGGCTAAGCGACCGAGTGCTTGAGGTAAGAAATGCCACCTCTGTGGACTGGAGCTGGTGTCTAGCTGTCTCCACAGTGACATGCAGGATACTGGCAGAACGGCCAAGTGTCGGCACTTCTGGCCTGCTCTTTCCAATGCCATTGTGATCACATTTTTTAAAATGATAAAACCATCTTGGCCAGTTTCCCTCAGGACCCCTTGAGCTAATGGAGCCCTCTCGCAATACTGCATGAGGTTCAACAGAATGTTTGCCCAGAACTGTGCTGTGCCCAGAACTGCTGTGACAGCCTTCAAGGAGCTTACGATGCATGAAGATGGGGTGATATCAAACCTCATATCAGTTGCATTTATATTTGACTGGTGTAATATCCAAGAACAAGGAAGAAACCGGGCAAACCAGACGTAGGTCTGAAAAGAGCCAATGAAATGATGCAGACCAAGGCTAGGGCGGGCAGATGCCTTTGCAATGGAATTAGAGTATTTTTAAATATGGGCTAATTTCAAGCAATTTTAAATATCACAAGATTCCACTAGCCAAAGACTGCACAGAGGCCTTGAAGTTTGAGAAAACAGGGTTTGCAGAGCTTCAGTCTTTGTATCCACCTCTGACTCTGTGTGCAGGCTACAGCATGGGGCATTGGGCTGAGAAGAGGCACAGGCACACTGTGTGTGTGTGTGTGTGTGTGCATGAGTCTGTGCATACACGTGTGTTTGCATGCGTGTGCATGGTTCACATGTGTGCACTTGCATGTATACATCTCTCTTCTCTTAGGATGAGGATCTGTAGAAAATTCACTGCAATGTACCCGCAGCCCTGGGTCATTGCATCCTGTTCTCTGTGGGCCAGTAAGCTTCTCTTTTGAGGTCAGCTTTCTTCACCCAGGGCCACTCCATTTTCAGATAGACTGGATTTGGAGAGTGACTTTGGGGCAGTTTGCTCTCTTCTTTTATATTTGATATTATTACAGTTTTTGTAACCCAAATGGCATTGGTTTTAACAAATAAACAAATGCTAACTGCCAACTTCTTTGGCTGGACGGACATGAATCGGCTTTAGCAAGTGAATAGATGACATATCAAAGAATATGTTGACTAATCCCTTCCCTGTCTGAGAGCTTTTCCAGATTGTAGACAAATACACTGCAGGCATTTAAAATAGAAGTCCCGGCATGGCCACAAGTGTATTCTGGGAGTTACAGGGTCCGCATGCTCTACGCAGGTGAGTATTTCTAGGAGATGCCGGGAAGTTGGGGACACCCGGAGGCACCCTCCGACGTTCGGATGATCGTGGCAGGAACATGCTAAAATGATATTCTGCCTTTATTTATTATTTGCTACCAATGTGACTATCTTTTAATTTTTTTAAAACAAATAATTTAGTCGTAAAGGCTCAGACTGATTTTTTTTTTTTTTGCAAAATAGTTCTAGTGAGCTAATTTATTTTTCAACTTTAAAACATCAGCATTTTATAGATCTGAATTTCACAATGTGAGGATGATTGCTACGTACAATTTGCAAAATTGTGATTAGCCAGCCCTTGCTTTGAGTTAGTTCTCCCTAATTCACAAAGGCTTCCAAGAATAGTCTGCACAAAATTCAGTTTGCAAATTGCAGGGCAGATTTTTAGAGGGCAGTTTAAAGAATGAAGTCCTAAGGGTTTTATCTATATTTATATCTCTTGTTAAACCAAACTCTTATGTAAATGTTACAATCTGTAAATAACTAGCCGGGCTGCCTTCTTAAAGGCAAGATTGCATCTCCATTTTTGAGATTTAGCAAAATTATTAAATGGCAGAATTGACTAAGATGCAAGTATATTTGGAACGAGCTAATAAACATTAATCAATATCATCAGCTGTATTTGTGTAGCTATTTCAGGGTTTAAAAGTAAAGGTTTTCGTTGAATTTCTCATAAATTAAAACAATTAAAATATAAAAGTCCTTACCCTTAGTGATGTTTTGGGAGAAAAAATGGACATAGCTTTGTGTGCTCTTACTTTTTATAGCCATTAATGTTTCAGTAAACCTTGCATGACTGTATGCAATTTAGATTATTTTTCATCCTTTTGCCATTGGACAGGAAGGAAATTACTGGCTCCCATCAGTGTTACTGGCAATCCCCGTATTCTGACATCTGTTCCTCTCTAAACATTTTACCAACCTTGATGAAATGTAGTTTGGTGTCAGAAGCTGACTTGAAGAAAAAAATCACATGATAAAAAAATAACATTGATTAAACACCAGAAGTCACTTCCCAATAACTGTCAATATTTTGATGGTCACTGCCATTTATTTTTTTCTTAAATCCTGATAAATCATATAGAAATGTTAATCATGTTTAGTATTTGAATTAAACTGAATTAGTGGCATGTCATTTTTAAATAGAAGCATAGTGGATTCATTCTAGTCCATTTTAATCAGGGTCTTTGGGCTACGATTCATTAGCAATGTTTTCAGTCTTTCTCAGAGAAACCATGTAACGCACTTTCTTTGAGCAAATTAGACTTCCTCAATTCTTCGTGTTCCTTATCTCCCGGTTTTCAGGGAAAAACACACAGCATCTTGGGGGTCAGGACCTGCCAGAATGAGGAACTGGGGTGGAGCAGAGGGGCAAGGGGTTCTTCTGGGCTGGATGTCCATGCAGCCTGTGGAGCCCCCTCAGAGAGCCCCCTGGGAGGCCTCACAGATGGAACGGTGTGGAGCCTACATGGTATTTGGGAAATTTGGGCCCAGGGAAGAGTAGAACGCTCCCCCCCCGACCTGGATTATCCAAATGATTTCCAGATTAATTTTCTCTGTGAAACGCCATTTGGAGCTCTCCTCTTCTTGGCTCTCAGCAGAAGCAGGGCCTTAAATTCAGTGTGTAAGCAGGAGAAGGCCCACTGTGCGCCGGACGTATCACGAAGACAGAGGCATGTTCCACAGAGGAACATTTCAATCCGTGAACCCTCAGAATGTGTACAGAATGGTTAGTGCATGTCACGCTGTGGGAGTGCAGCGACAAACACACAGAAATAACCTTGTCCTCCTGCTCCTCTATTCCAGTGACACAGAAAAACGCATCTCACCGTCTCCGCCCCTTGGGCGTGGGGCACCCTGGCAGGCTCTGGCTCCAGGGTCAGGTGTGGTTTCAGGAAATCATCTCCAGCTGTGTGACCCTGCAACCCCGACCCTCCCAGCCCTCTCTGCTGGAAGTCCACCTGCCCCAGGCTCATCTCCTTTTCTCAGCAACCTCTTCTCTGAACTCTGAGAAAACTTGGGTCTGGCCCTACAACTGCTCTCACCATGCTTATAGTTTAAAATGGTAGAAAGAGGCTGGTGTGATGGCTCATGCCTGTAATCCCAGCACTTTAGGAGGCCGAGGTGGGTGGATCACTTGAGGTCAAGAGTTTGAGACCAGCCTGGCCATCATGGTGAAACCCCGTCTCTACTAAAAATATGAAAAATTAGCCAGTCGTGGTGACGTGTGCCTATAGTCCCAGCTATGCAGGGAGCTGAGGCAGGAGAGTCACTTGAGCCCAGGAGGTGGAGGTTGCAGTGAGCTGAGACCACGCCACTGCACTCCAGCTTGGATGACAGAGCGAGACTCTGTCTTAAAATAAATAAATAAATAAATAAATAAATAAATAAATAAAATGATAAAAGAAATCTTCATTCGGTACCACAAATTTAGAAAACAGACGCATAGGAATCAAAGTCCCTTAATTACCCCTGGTCCAACACAAACCAGTTGCTAACCTGTAGGTAAACTTTCTTTTCATCTTCCTCTTTTTTTTTTTTTTTTTAATTAGTCTACCTGGCTAATTTAATTTTTGTTTTCTTTATTCTTTTCTTTTCTTTTCTTTTTTCTGAGACAGAGTCTCATTCTGCTGCCCACACCAGATTGCAGTGGTGCAATCTCAGCTCATAGCAACCTCTACCTCTCGGGTTCAATCAATTATCCTGCCTCAGTTTCTTGAGTAACTGGGATTACAGGCGTGTACCACCACGCCTGGCTAATTTTTGTATTTTCATTAGAGACAAGGTTTCATCAGTTGGCCAGGCAGGTCTGGAACTCCTGACCTCGTGATCCACCCGCCTCGGCCTCCCAAAGTGCTGAGATTCCAGGCTTGAGCCACCATGTCTGGCCTCATCTTCCCTTGTTCATCCATATTTTTTCATCTATATAATTGGAAAAATTGTACCCCTAGCTTTCAGTCTTTTTCTCAAGCATCACGTGATTTGTATTTTGCTAAATTCCTGTTGAGTTTGGGACCATCGTTTGTAATAGCTGCTGTTTTTCATTGAATAGATGTGCCCTAATTTATATCATAATTATTTTATTATTGGCTTCAAGTTATTTCCAATAGTTTTTCATTATAAAAAAATACTATGATGATCATCTCTGTGTGAAGAAGACCTTTTTTTCCCCTCATTTCGGGTGATTTCCTTAAGCTAGATGCCCACAGGGGAAATTCCTGGCCCAGAGGACGCCGCTGTGCTTGTCTGTCCTGCCTCAAAAACCCATCTCTGTTTCTGCGGGACTTGGTCCTATCGCCCTAAGGACTCTGCAGGCGCCTTCTTGGCAGGGCTGCATGTGTTACATACTTGCTTTTGGGGTCCCTTTAAATCCTGCCCTCTGGCCAGGCCCACAGGAAGCCAGCTCAGTCTTCCTAAGGAATCATCCTTTTCCCTTCCTATTCCATTTCATCAATGCTTTGTAGGGGAACCATGCATGTTTTGGAGCTCACAGTAAGTTTCTAGAACTTCCCATTGCCCGTCACCTGGGAGGGCCATGAACTCTTCATGAGCCCTCCATTTACAGCCCTCCTGCCCACTGAGCCCCTTCCTCTCGCTCGCAGTGGGGGCCTTGGATGGCCTGTGGTCCTGCCTCATGGAGACCACTCTGGACTGGCACCTCCCACCTCACATGACTTCCTGGATTCCTCTTGGAAAAGCTGGACACCTAATGGGAGAGATTTGCTGAGGCTCAAAGCATGATGGTTCCTTGGGGGAAGCACACCATGTTGGCTGAAGTACTGGGTCAGATGTCTTCCCATCCCATTGACGAGAAGACCCAGTCCTGGGAAGCAAAGCCAGGACCCTGGGGCCCTGGAGGCTCGCACACCTTCCTGAGCCCAGGACCAAGACTCCATGATTTTCCTGATAAACCAGACCACTCCCTGGGGCCAGGGAGCTTCTAACGGGGACTTCTGGCCTTCCCACCTGGGCTGGGCTTTGCTGGTAGAGTCCAGACTTCCAATGCCTGCTAAGCATGAAGACAGACTCTTGGCTGCACTCAGCTAAACATGGCAGAAATGAAATACCTCCTCTTCCCCTAGCCCTTTATCCCTTCCTTTCTTACTTTCCTCTGTCCCCCACATTGACTACCCCTTCTCCTCAGGCACTTAACACCTGTCCCGCGACATCTCCCATGTCCCGTTTGTTCCTGGGTCTTTCTTGAATTTTTAATTCACCCACAATCAATAAGTTTATTCTTTTAAAGAAATTACAGAATATTTCTAAGTGTATGCAGGGAGAGGGGAAAAGCACAGTGTGTGTCATTTTAGACTTGATGTATTCTGGATTTAGAAGTGCTGAATAATTCATTCCTGTTTAAAAAATAAACATACTATCTCTATCAGAACTTGACTGGGGGTGCTTCATGATGAATCAGATCCAGGGCTGCAGGGTTCTTGGGTTGGGCAGCATGGGAAAGAAGGCAGGTGCTGTCTAGAGGAAGCCATCCTCCTTCTCGTGGTTGGGATGTCCAGGTGGTCTGGGCCATGATTAGAGGTGGCATTGCTGGTTCTTAGGGATTTCACCTTCCCTTTGACAGTTTCTTTCCCTCTGCTGGTGCTCAGTTTCGCAATTCATCCATCCCACCATTATTCTACTCACTTCTCTCTCCACCTGTCCTGTCCCTCTGCTCATCCACTCCTGTCTTCCCCTCAGTTAACCTGACCATCCCTCTTTCCCATTGTCTCTCCTTCCATCCATCTGTCCATCCCTTTTCACCATGATTTACCCATCCACTCAATCAACTATCCCTTTATTCACCTGCACTCACCCATCATCCCATCCGTCCATCCACCCATCCATCATCCATCCATCCATCTACCTATTCATCATCATCCATCATCTATCCATCCATCTATCATCCATCATCATCCATCTATCCATCCATCTACCCATCCATCATCCGTCCACCCATCCATCCATCTCCATTCATCATCATCCATTATCTGTTCATCCAATCTATCGTCTATCCATCATCATCTGTCTATCCATCCATCCACCCATCCATCCATCCCATCCATCATCCATCAATCACCCATCATCAGTTTTTTTTTTATCCATCCACACATCCATCCATCTATCCATCCATTGTGTTTTGGGAATCTGCATAGTGCAAATTTACAAACTCCAGAGTGTCTTCCCTTGTATTCTTTTTTTTTTTTTTCATACAGGGTCTTGCTGTGTTTCCCAGGCTGGAGTGCACTGGCACTATCATGGCTCACTGCAGTCTTGACCTCCCAGGCTCAGACAGTCCTCCCACTTCAGCCTCCCAAGTAGCTGAGACCACAGGCACATGCCATCATGCCTGGTTAGTTTTAATTTTTTAAAATTTTTTGTAGAGACAGGGTCTTACTACATTACTCAGGCCGATCTTGAACTCCTAGGCTCAAGCAATCCTCTTACCTTGGTCTCCAAAGTGTTGGGATTACAGGCATGAGCCACTCCATCTGACCTTTCCTTGTGTTCTAATGAGAGATTCAGACAAGGAGATCACCAACAATGATACAAGGTGGCCATTTTAAATTTACTTCACTGTGCCCTCATCCCCTCCCCATGAAGTCAGAGTCTCTCTCTCCTGATATTTATATACATCATGTCTCCTTAAAAGCCCCTCTCTTCTTCCAGTCCTTCCTGAAGACTGCTGAGCTGGCTCTTCCTAGGGCACTAGTGGTGAATAACAGTCTTGTGTGACACCTTCTAAACCTTTTGTTGTAGCTAGGGTAAGGAGGCCCAGGGAAGAAAACACCCTCACCCAAAGTCATACAGTGGGTGACCCTGGCATGAGTGCTCTTGTTCTAGAACCATCCACGTTCGCTCCTCGGCCTGGGGAGCCTTGCAGAGGCACCTGTTCTGGAGTCAGGTTCTTGTCTTCCTCATGCCCAGGGAGGAATGATAGCCAGGCTGGAAAGGTCTTTGTGGACGGACTGGTGTGAAGTGCACAGACGCTCCTCTAGGTCCTCTGCACTTTGCCATCCGGGGGCTCCAGCACCAGTCTGCAACTGAGGGACAGAAGATGGCTCTAGTTAGAGGCGATTTGGGTGTGACTCTCACTCCGACCCTTGGGCTTCCCTCAGCCAGGAAGCCTCAGCTGCATGTTGGATCTGGGAGGCAAGGCAGCCGGTGTGGTGGCTGCAACGCAGAGCTGCAAGTCAGCAGGCCATCACCGAGCTGCTGCCTTCTGGTGGTAGGCTTCTCTGAGCCCAGTTTCTTCACATGTAAATGGAAAATGGGGTGCTCACATGTGTTTCGTCAGTGTCTGGGGGCTGTTCTGGGGCACCAGTGACAGCCTGTGCATGGAGAGCTGTGAAAGGCTGAGGGCAGCGGAGAGGGCCCTTCCCTGAGGCTCAAGTCCGGTCCTTCAGACTCTGAAGCTTCTTGCATCTGTCCTTTTGCCACAGAGCACTTAGGGGTGGCTGAGGGGAGCACAGAACCTTAGATACGTCAAGTCTGGCATTGTGCATGGTATCCAATCTGTGGACCATGACCACAGTGAAAGTGTGACCCTGACACCAAATCCTGGCAGAAAATCAACCCACATGTCACTGCTGAGCACCTCCAGATGTGCCCACTGTTGGAGCAAGCTGCGCCTTGGTCACGGGCACTGGGCTGCCCGGCTGTGCCACCTATCCGCCATGTGGCTGTGGGATGCCACCTCTCCTCTAACTGTGATGTGAGGGGCTGCCTTTCTCCTGTGAAGCCCCTCCCACACCCACAGATGCGCATCATATACCTTGTCTCCTCTCTGCTAAATCACAAACAGAAATTGAACTTGGGGTCATGCATGAAGTCATGAGTGTAAGTTTATTTTTTACATGTGGAGTGTTCTTTATTTACAGTCAAAATCCCCTGAAGATTAAACTTTAAAAAGATTTAATAGTGCTGGGGTCAGATGGTAACCCTTGCTGTGCTCCAGGCAAGCAAGCAGAACTCAGAAATAGCAACCACTTTGAAGAGGCTTGGCGAGGAGGGCCGGCCCCATTGCCAGGCACATGTCCCACTGGTCAGCCCGGGCTTGGCATCGCTCTGCCAATGCTATTTGGGGGAGGCCTGGGATCCTTGGGAGTCTGCCCCACAGGGCTAAGAGGGGAACAGTGGGCTCAGAAAGTCTGGCAGCCAGAGCAGTGCAGGGAGAAAAGGGTGCGGGAGAGAGGGTGCTAATTTGGGGCCGAGTGTTGAAGCCAGAGCTCTTTGAACAGTACTGTCCTCTTTTTGTTTGTGGTAGGGAACAAGTGTCCTCCAGGCAGCCAGACACGTCACTTTGGCTTTTTCTAGAGAATCCTCTTAAAGTTGGTCACTGACAACTTTTTGAGGAGAGGGCCAGGGGATGGTGACTGCCATGAACGCGTAGGTGGGTGTGGAAGAAATGAAAGCGTATGTGAAGCGCCCAGCACAGTGCGAAGCTTTCAGTGCGTGAGACGGCTTTCGATATGGGAGACACAAAGTGCGTCTACATCTTTGGCACAAAGAAGAGAAGGATTCTGCTGTACAAATGGCCCTCAAAAGACATGCGATGTTTTTTTTAACTGGGAGTTTTTTTTGTTGTTGTTGTTGGGCGCAGTAGCCCATGCCTGTAATCCCAGTGTTTTGGGAGGCTGAGGCAAGAGGATCACTTGGGCCCAGGCATTTGAGACCAGTCTGGGCAACATCGGGAGATCCCATCTCCACACAAAATTGAAAAGTAACCAGGTATAATGGCACGCATCTGTAGTCCCAGCTACTCAGGCATGGTCTTACTGATTCTGGTGTTATTGCTTCAGCCCAGCAATAACTGAAGGCTGTAGTGAGCCATGATTGCCCCACTGCACTCCAGTCTGGGCGGCAGAGAAAATCCCTGCCTCTAAAAATAAAGAAGTTAATTAATTAATAAAAATAAAAAGGCTTTTTCCCCCTTATGCAATTTAATCTCCTGTTCGCTTACAGCCTTTTGTTAAAGGACACAGCATTGTTGAAATTAATCCAAGAGGAGTGCGCATTTCCTCGGGCTTGAGGTTCAGACCTCGGGCTCAGGGCCCCAGCGTTTACACCAGCTTCGAATGACTGAGGCCTGAGAGGTCTGTCCCATCCTGGACTTCCTCTGATAATCCAGGCTCTTCTCTGTGAAGAATTATTCTATGAGGAAAGTGGGGTGTTTTTCAGGCCTGCGTTTGATTTTCACTTATAATGATCTCCACATAAGACTTCAATTTTGGATTTTGAATTGGAGACACATGAACCCAGCTTTGCATGTTGAAAGATCAGTGACAAAAGTCACATGACATTTGCATGCTGTAATTGTTCCTGCAAACCCGTCAGCAGGCTTTGTTTGGAAGTTCTGGAAACCTGCATGAAACAGCCGTGCACCCTTCGTTTGGGGGCTGCCTTTCATGCATTTAGCTTGGGTTTGGGTTTCTGTGTTCATGTCTAAGTCCTTCCAAGTGAAGGAAGTTCTTTTTCAGTTCATTTTGGATCACACTTTTGCATCTCCCAAGACCCTGGTGTTCATCCCTCTCACCTCTGCGGCCTGAGCTGTGGAATTTTTATTCTTTGGGCAATGTCTTTGTCCTCTGATGAGTGGAGTTAGGGACCATAATCACTTTTAAGGCTGGAGAATGGGGTTATGTTACCCAGTCAGTAGAATGAGCAGGTGGGATAAGCCTGGGATGCTGGAGCCACCATTACTAGTGGGGACAGGTCAGACCCTGTGCCCGTTTCCTCTTCTCTTAGATGGAGTGGAACCTGCTTCGTGAGGTGGGTGTGGATGAAATGAAATAATTCAGATGAAGTGCTTGGCAGAGGGAAGAAACCCTCGATTCACAGCGATGATGATGATCATGACTCAAATATTAGTTTACCAATGAACATGAAGGTGCCTTGTGTGTGTTCAGTTCTGCACAACTCCCCGGGGATGTGGGGAGGCATTGCCCGGCTCCACTGACCACGATGGCTGAAGAAGTGAGGGGAGAAAGACTTGAGCCTCCACCCCTCCTTGAGAAATAAACTGAGACTTCGGTGGAGGCCACACTTGGCCACAGCTTACCCAAGGGCAACTTTGACTCTCATTCGGGCTCATGTCCCTATCCCAGCAA
Source organism: Trachypithecus francoisi (assembly GCF_009764315.1). Classification (NCBI taxonomy): domain Eukaryota; kingdom Metazoa; phylum Chordata; class Mammalia; order Primates; family Cercopithecidae; genus Trachypithecus; species Trachypithecus francoisi. The sequence goes on from NW_022681457.1 coordinate 59,473,668, forward strand.
AGCCTCTGCAGCCCCTGACAAGGCAGCAGAGGAACTCATGGGCCTCTGTGTAAGCTGTTCTTGGGGCTCTCTGCTGCCCTTGATCTTCACTCAGAACTCCATGGGAGTTCTCCATCATGGCCAGAGGGGAGGACTTGGCTCTTAATAATCGTGTATTCAATAAATGGTGATGCATTATTCTGGCTGTCCACGTAGCCCTAACTAATCACTCAAGTTCCGTTGGAATCGTTTTGTAATGCAAATAGTTATTTGTACCACATGTGTGTTTCAGAAATAAAGGTCTCCTATAGGAGGGAGAGATTTGCTGGACCCAATATCCACACGGCTCTCTCTGGAAAGATAGAGGCATGTTCACAGATGTGAAATGGGGCTCCTTTCGGATTTTCCTGCTGCTCTTGAAGCTGGCATTGCCAGAGACTTGGTGTACTTGGACCTAGTTTGGTGGCTTTTAGACATTAGAGACCATCAAGAGGTACTTAGAAATATTGGCTGCTTTCATTTTGTTCTCGATTTCTCTCTCTCACTTCTCTACTCCTCCCTTTCCCCCTGCAATAATAGAATTTTGCGGCATCATCAGAGTGAGAGATGGGAATTAGCACTGTAGAGAGGGATACCCTCATGCAAGGGAGCTCTGTTGGGTTTTATTAAAATGAATCTTCTTTGAGGGATTGCCCTGCAAAGGTGGGTGTGTCAAGAAGGCCAGCAGCTATCTGACAGAGGCCCCTTAACCCTCAAGAGGGCTGGCTCAGGGTCCCTCTCAGGCTCTCAGTAGACAAACACCTGTCCTAAGCCACCTCTGAGAATATGGGCCACACAGCAGCAAGTGAACAGAACAGAGCCTTTATTGAGACAGGTCCGAAAGGACTGGAACAATCAGCTTACAGGGAACATTTTTGCTTCGTAGGAATGCGGTCCTGCTTGCTGAAAACATATCCTTTGTACAGAGAACACACATAATCCTAGGTCAACTTTGCCCTTTGAAGAAAAATATGCTTAGCTGGAATTTTGGAGGTTGGGGGCTGGGGAATGGGAGGTGGGGAGGAATCTATTTTAAGCCTGTTCTACAGAATGTCTGCTTATAGATAGAGCCTTCAAAGGAGTCAAGTTTTTGGAGTTCTGTTCTATAAAGGGTACGGGATCAACCAATACAATGCAACACCCGTGAAAGTGATGATGAAATTATATTTAAGAGAGCATCTAAATTATGTTTAAAGTTCTAGTTGGAACTATCTTTCGCAAAGATAGTTCCAGACCTTGGAAAGCCCAGGCATGATACAGACAAAATTTGATCAGGCCCCTCTCCCTGTCTGCACCCGGCTGTTCTATTTGGTGGTGCTATGCGTTCTTAAGGTCATGTCAATATTTCCATTAAAACACACATTTTTAAAATGGCTATTTATTACTCTGACAGGATAGTTTGCTCTGGGGCGTAAGTTAACTTACTGGGTCTACACTTGGTGGGGGGATACTTTTTTTACCAACTTTCTGAAGAAAAATCAGACTTGACTTGGGAATTATTGAACTGTGCTACTTGATTTTCAGAAAATATCAATTGAGCAGAATGGACTAAAATATTGCAAAATAATGTGGTTTAGGTGATAATTTATAATCTTATGATTTAAATGAGATGCTATATTTGAAAGTACTTACTTTCATGACTGGTATACAGTAGGCATTCAATAAATACTACTTTGGTCCTGTTATTACGATTACTCCCATCACCACCACCTAATTTTTTTGAGTTGGGTAAATATGGAGTAATAGATCACGTACTTTATTCATCAGAATGCTGGGAGGCGCCAGGTGCCCACATGTTAAATATTAATTGTGCTAATTCCAATCATGTAGAAGTTTGTGGCCAATAGTATTATATTAAAATAAATTTGGTGCTGTAAGCAACTTGGACAAAAGTTGTGAAACCGAGGCAGAAACTCACTTTTGAGTGGTCAGTTTCTTGTACACTGGGTTGTGTGGCACCAGCATTTTAGGGCATTTTCACTTTGCACCTGCCTTTGTTCAGTGAGAAACTTTGCAGTTTTCTGGGCTGCAGGGGGAATTGGAGGGACTGAGAGGACCCTCGACTTTGGAGCTGGGGATGGGGAGGCCTCGTTGGAAGCCTTGGTTTGCTACCAGAGGATTTAGAAAAGGTTACATTGCCACTCTGGGCCTCAGGCTCCCATTTCTAGGAGGTAAAGTAGTCTATGGCTTTCTCATTCTCACGTTTGGGCTCTCCCAGGCCACATCTGCAAAGCAACAACTGGTGGGCTGGCTTCCCTGACTCTCCTGCTCTTAAGACATGGCCATTGTAGACATGTACTCATTTGGAATCAGAAAGGAATAGAAGAGGGTGGCCAAGGAACTTCCAGGCATCAGAGTGGAGTCCATTTCTCTTTCCTGAGGGCTCCTGGCCTGAGAAAGCTTGACCTGCGGGTCAGTGAAGCCCTTGCTCGAGCCAGCGGAGAGTTAAGACCTCTGATTCTCAAAATATAACTGCACTGCTCCGCTCATGCAATTGCAGTCAAGGAATTGAGGACTAGAGGTTTCAGTCCCTACTGCACTTCCAGCAAAGAACTGGGAAAATCAGGCTCAAGTCATTGATACTAGTAAATAAAAGAGCCTTATTTCACCTGTAATCCCAGCAATTTGGGAGGTCAAGGCAGGAGGATCGCTTGAGGCCAGGAGTTCAAGATCAGCCTGGGCAACACAGCAAGACCTCATCTCTACAAAAAATTAAAAAAATTTACCTAGGCATAGTGGCATACACCTGGGGTCTCAGCTGCTTGGGAGGCTGAGGCAGGAGGACTGCTTGAGCCCAGGAGTTTGAGACTACAGTGAGCTATGATCACACCACTGCACTCCACACTCCAGCCTGGGGAACAGAGTGACACCCTGTATCTTAAAATATGTATGTGTGTGTGTGTGTGTGGTGTGTGTGTGTGTGTATATATTATTTGTCTTTATGACAGATGACTTTGGGGCTCTTGGGGCTCTTGGGGCTCTCTGCTACCCTTGATCTTCACTCAGAACTCTGGGAGTTCTCCATCATGGCCAGAGGGGAGGACTTGGCTCTTAATAATAGCATATTCAATAAATAGTGATACATTATTCTGACTGTCCACGTAGCCCTAACTAATCACTCAAGTTCCAGCAATTTGGGAGGTCAAGGCAGGAGGATCCTATTTCTTACTAGATAATTACTGAATTCTGTAAATCTTAGATCTCTTCTGTCTCTGCAATGGTCATGCTGATTTCCCAACAGATTTGTTTGCCAAGTGACTTGAGGAGATCTCTTGTAAGGAGGTCACCAATGTCCTTGATTTCTGGTGTCACCATCTCCTGAGGTGTGTGTTCACTCCGAGTTTCTGCAGGTCTGTTGGCCAGTGACGTTGACCAAGAATGTCAAGGTCATGCATCCAACAGGCTGGACTTTGCTTCCTTGACCTTCTCAGCTCAATAACTTTTCTTCCACTTGACTTTAGCCATCCATTTCAGAGCCACACCCAGGCTTGACAGTGACCAACACCTGAGCTCCTCTGAAATCTGCTCTTCACCCATCCTATGATCAGTCCATTACCACCTTTCCCTCCAAATCACTGTTTGTGATGCCTCCACTGTCAATCATCGGTGTCCTCACCCAGGGACACTTCAGCTTCCTCCGTGTCCCTTACAGGGGACTTGGTCTTCCTGCTGCCCTTCACCTGGTGGGGAGATCATAGTCCATCATTTTCATCACTTCCTTGTACCAATTATCAGCTCTCAGTTCTGTGGCATGTTTTCTCTTTGTTCTGTGCACCTGATGAATCTCCAGCCCCAGGTGAACTCAGATTCCATTTTTCATGCCAGTTCCTTGCACCTCAGCTCTCCAGGAAAAAACCACACAGCTGAGCTGATAGGTGTCACTCACAATCAATGGCCACAGGCATCAAATGGGCCCTCAGCATGCCATGTGCCCACTGCATCTCTCCTGGGCTTGCTTTCCAAATTGGCCACATTGGGTTTTCTCCTCTCTGTCCCCCACCTCAGCTGCTGATCTCATCTCCATTAAAATGCAGAAGTCTTGTAGGATCTTCCTCACTCTCCCTCCACCAATCTGCCACTTTTCTGGCCCTTGTCTTCTCTTCTCTGTCCTGCTCTTCCCAGAGATCTTCACCTCCGGGGCTCCAGTGGCCCCAGCCTTTGTCTCCTTCTTGGAGACATGGTTCCCTGGGAGCATGCACCTGGCACCCCTATGTATGCACCTAGGCACCCTCAGTGGGCATCTGGGCATCCTCTCTGCCCACATGTGTCCTCCTGCTCCTCCGTCAGAACTACCCTTCCCTCCATCCTTTGCAGCCTGGCTTGTTCTCCTCTGCCAGGCCTTGTCTCAAATATCCCCTCCTCAGAAAACCCTTGTTCCACCTCCCTATATAAAATCAGACTTCCCCAGTTGCTGGCTGGCTCTCACCCTGCTTATTCACTTCATCATAACCTGTAATTATCCAAATTATTTAACTACTTATTGTCTTTCCCTTCTCTTGAACTTAAAGCCTGTGGGGGAAAGCGCCAAACCTACCTTGCTCCTTGCTGTGACCTAGCACCTAGTATGATACCTGATTCATAAAAAGCACTTAATACATTTCTGCTGCCCTGGTGTGGTGCCTCATGCCTGTAATCCCAGCACTTTGGGAGGCCAGGACAGGAGGATCACTTGAGCCCAGGAGCTCTAGACCAGCTTGGGCAATATGGTGAAACCCCTGTCTCTACAAAAAATGCAAAAATTAGTCAGGCATGGTGGCATGCACCTGTGGTCCCAGCTACTTGGGAGGCTGAGGCGGGAGGATAGCTTGAGCCTAGGGGGGCGAGGCTGTAGTGAACTTTCTGCATGCTTTCCTGGTAGAAATCCCATTGTTGACCTTCTGCCATTGCCCATGGCAGATCATGCCACTGCACTCCAGCCTGCATGAAAGAGTGAGACCCTGTCTCCAAACAAATAAATTAATAAGTAAATAAATAAATAAATAATATTTGCTGAAAGAGAGCACAGTTCCATGACCATGAGGCCCTGGTAGAAGGACCTCCTCTCTGGCCACAGTCCCAGCTTCATCTCTGAAGGACTGTGGATCCCAGACATAGAGACATCCGGGAGTTGTAAGGGAGCACCATCTGATTCTGTCCTCTCTGTCCCTCTTGAGAAGTGTCGCCCATGGTTCTGCCACGAGGAGAACTGGGTGGAGAATGAATGCTCACACTGAACATTCAGGTAGGTTGTGGCCTCTGAGAGCCACGTGGCCATGAGGACTCTGGTCAAGCAATTCCTCCTCTTCATCTTCACCTTCTTGCCTGCTGCTGTCTCTGTGTGGGGCTTCCTGCATGCCTTCCTGGTAGAAATCTGCTTGCTGCTGCTGGCCTGCCTGATGCCCAGGGCAGTGTCCCAGTGTCTACCTTCTGCCATTGCCCATCAGTAGCTTCCACCTGGCCTGACCTCACTCACACCTTGAGCCCTACCTGCAAAAGGTGACCTTGGACTGTGACCTAGGAACACCTATGCACCAGCCGGACCCCACGGAGATTAACCAAAGACAAACCACCCCACAAATTAGTGGGCTGTGCCTGTGTTGACACATCTATTCTCGCCCTAATGATATGTTTATTTAACTGATGACTGCTGTCCTCATTAGGGGCTCATTGTTGAGCCCAGAATAGTGATTATTTTTGCTGATATTCCTTTTCTGCAAAGATGATTTTTTTAAAAAAATCACTCTTTTGGTGTGCTATGAATCCTTAATGAGGATAGTTAAATTTAAAAGAAACCCCCAAACCACCCTTCAGGTTGAAAATAGAAGTGTCTGCAAAAGCAAGCTGCTAATTTGCTGATTATTGATTGACATGATTGGTGACAGACCCACAACTTTCAATAAAATGGAAGCTCCCATCACTGGAGCATGGTAGCAAAAAGAAACAGAAGCAGTTTCACCAATGGGAAGTGAGTGGGGTTCTAGAACATTCTCTCTCCTGCATGTAGAAAGAGTCATGATTCTGGAAGTTTGAATGTTGGTAATGGCCTCCAAATTGGACCCAAAGCTCTGCGATTCTTGGGGACGGATGGAGAAAGATGTTTGTAAAAGCTTATTAGCTGAATACTCAGAGAGTCAATTAATGAACTTACCAACCCCTGAAACTCATCTTTCTCCTTTGGAATTCTAATCGAATTCCTGTGTGGCAGGTGAGTATTAACCTCCTGCTTCTCAGACAAGGAGAGTAAGACCCCAAGAAACAGCATCCTGGCTAAGACTGGGGCTAGGGTGTGGTATTAGGATCTCTGGTTAAGACAAACGTTTCTCCACCCATTGCTGGGAGCCGACATTTTCCCTCCGTGATGCAATTTGAAGACTGGGTCTACAAATACTGGCCCGTTCCCCTTACTTGAATATGTGTAAATACATAAGGACTGTGATCATGCTGTGAGGAGTATGACACAGTGGGTTGATCATGGAGATGTTGTCATTCATGACGAAAATTCCTGCGGCCTCAGCTCAATGCCCAGCCTTTAGAGCAGTGGTCTCCAACCATTTTGGCACCGGGGATCTGTTTTGTGGAAAACAATTTTTTCATGGATGGAGTGGATGGATGGTTTCGGGATGAAACTGTTCCACCTTAGATCGTCAAGCATTAGATTCTCGTAAAGAGCACACAATCTAGATCCCTCGCATGCGGAGTTCACAGGGGGTCTGGGCTCCGTGAGAATCTAATGGTGCTGCTGATCTTTCAGGAGATGGGGCTCAGGCGGGAATGCTCGCTCACTCTCTGCTCACCTCCTGCTCTGTGGCCCAGTTCCTAACAAGACACGGACTGTAGTGGACTAGGGGTTGGGGACCCCTGCTTTAAAGATCTCCGTACGGCACCTGGGGCTGGCGGAACAGGGATGGGGACACAGAGGAGTCACGTAGGAGGCAGACTTGGCCAGAGCATGAAGGATTTGGCACTAGCCGGGAAGGAACAAGCCTGAGAGCCTGGCTATGTGTCAGTCCCACCCTGCCACCTATGAACAGTGTGACCTTGGGAGAGTCATTTAACTTCTTGGAACCTTAGTTTCCTCACCTCTGTAATAGGGCTGTTGGGGCATCAAATAAAATAACCGTGCATATGAGAGGCTCCATTACATCTTTAATCTCGATGATGGAAGCTGCTGCCACTGCTGCCACAGCCACCCCCAGCCTGGTACACATCCCATCCTGTCTCACAAGCATGTCATCTCCTTTTCCCACGTGGTCTGTGTGTTTTGGGAGGCCTGGCACGCCCACCCCTCTTCCCAGCAGAGCCCAGCATTGCACCAGACATGTGTTCAGCAGGTGCTGAGCTATGCGGTGGGTGTCTGGTCCCCTGAACTGACCCAGCCCCTGGCCCCTTTCCCAGCGCCTGGCACGTCTCCTCCCTGGCACATCTTAGCTCCTGCTCTCTAGGGCTGTCCCTTCTCTTCTCAGCCAACCCGGCTGGAGAAGCTGCGAATGCCACTTCCTCCATAGCTCCCTGATCTGCCCTTGTGCATGGATGGAATCTTCCTCGCCAGGGCTGCCCTCAGATCCTGGCCTTGAAACTAATTCTACTTGTTCACGAACCGCCTGGGCTGGGTCCCATTCAGCTGCTGCAACTCACAGCTCAACACTGGGCTGTCCAGAAACCACCAAGAACCAGCAGGTGGGTGGGAGGTGGTCAAGGAGTGGCACTGGCTCAGACGGCCGTCCCCACCGAATGGATTCCTACTAAATGAATAGTAACCTCCTGTTCCTCAGATGTGAGACCCCAAGAAGCAGCATCTTGGCAAAGAGGCAAAAACTGGGGTGAGGGTGTGATATCAGGACCTCAGGTTAAATTTGATTCAGTTCTAGAGGGAGAGCTACAGGTGAACAAGGGAGGAGGTGAACCCGCCCAGCCTGGTCAGCGCCTACCGAGCATAAACTGTATGTTCTATGCTGGTTTAGGCTCCAGCATGAGAGTAAGGCAGAGCCTGCTTGACCACGGGGGACTTCAGTCCAGCTGGAAAGATCTATTACATATTTACTGGTGTCTTCGTCATTGGTTCCTTCTAGAAGTTGCCCTCCAGGAAGGCAGAAACCATGTCTGATGGCTCACTTTTGTTTCTCTGGTGCCGGGCACATAGTAGGTGCTCAGTGAACATGTGCTGAATGAGCGGCTGAATGAACAGGACACTTCCACGTGGAATGCAAATGCTGTTGGAAAGGACAAGGGGAAGGACAGCACAGGGCAGCACACCATGCCTTGCCAGAGGGATTGTATAAACAATTGCTATAGAACCTTACAGGCTGGCGTAGGTCCCTTCAGGCTTGGGCTGTTGAAGGCTTATTATGAGAGAGTGTGCTCAAATTGATCTTTGAATCCTGGCTGGCACTTGGAGGCAGAGAAGATGGAGAAAAGCATGCCTGGAAGGCAGGGTGAGATGGGCCAAGGTGTGCAGATAGGACCAGAGAGGGAAAGTGTGTGTGGGGGCAGGAGAGAGGGTGCGTGCCTGGGAAGCATTGGAGACCATCTTGGAGAGGTCAGTATAGGCCAGAATGCATAGGCCCAGGCTGCAGAGTTCAGCTGTGACCCCTGATGTTATTTTAAGGTGGTGGTTTTTTCATATTTAATTATGAATGAAATTGCATTTGAGGATGGCAGCTGATGATGGCGTGTGGTTATGCTGTGTGGGCTGCTTTCAAAATAGCTCACCCCAAACTTCATTAGTGATTAGTTTGAGGAAAGTGCAGCCTGACCCACTGGCAATTTTCGTATCGTCTGGGTTGGGTCTCAGCCGTGAGAACTCAGGAAAAGGCAGCTGGTGGCTTTGCAGGTCTTCTGCAACATGGACCTTCTCTTGCAGGTCTTGTTCTTGGAGGCCTGTTCTTTCTTGATGGTGGTCAAATTGTTACTCCTTTCTGATTCTCCTTTACTCTGGAGTTAGTCACTTTCCTACTACTCAAACTTGGACCACCCTCAAGGGAGACTGATGGAAACCGCTGCCGAGGCTGTCAGGGCTAGGAAAGCCAAGGTTGGCACTGGACACTCCCAGCCCGGCTGCCTGGCCCACAGAGTGGGGTTGCTGAGCCGATGGCTGGCGTCCGCAATCTCCCAACTTCTGCTAAATATGGTCAGTGTTTGTAGTAGCTCCCACCACTGTCTGTGTCCGCATGAACTGTAGATTTTAGCTTGGCCACCCCTTTAGCCAGGCCTTTCTGGCCACCCTCCCTTTGCTGAACTTAGGATAAACCGGCATTATAATTGAGATTAGCCTTAGTGAGAAGAACACATGGGTTGGCAACAATGACAAAGCCCAAGTAGCCTCCCTGTACTTTCCTGGGCACCACGGACCAGTGCCAGTCCCGTTTCCTCTTTGGAAAGCCCACTCCTGACACTAGCCGATGAGAGCCCACAGCGCATGGTGGGTCCCTAGATGAGGCCTTCCTCATCTCCCTCAGAGGGGCCAGAGATATGGCTATTAAATGGGGCTGCTTGGGGTTGCTTTTGGCTCTGCTGCTACTAACTGACCTTCAGTAAATTGCATAACCTCTCTGAGCCTCAGTTTCCTAGTGTCTGTATAGTGAGGATAAAGCGAATAGCAGAAATGAAATGTAATAATGCAGGGAAGTTGAAGAACTTAACTTGGCTCCCAGCAAGATCTCAGTAAGTGTTAACTGTGCTCCTCAGTAAATGCTGATGGTGGTGATGATGAAGATGATGATGACAATGGTGATGATGGTGGTGAGGATGGTGATGATAATGACGATGATGATGATAATGGTGATCATGATGGTGATGATTGTGATGATGATGATGATGATTGTGGTGATGATGATGATGGTGATGATTGTGATGATGATGGTGATGATGATGGTGGTGGTGGTAATTATAACAATGTTAATGGTGATTATGATGAGATAAAGATGATTGATGATGACTATGATGACAATGATAATAATAATATGATCATGAAGACAATGATAATATGATGATGACAATGATGATAATAATGATGGTGGTGATGGCAATGAGGTGATGATAATGGTGGTGATGATGGTGAGGATGACAGTGATGATGATGATGACAATGATGATGATGAAGATGATTTGATGATGATGGTGATGACAATGATGATATGGTGACGATGATGATGACAATGATGATAGTGATGATGATGGTGCTGCTGCTAATGATCATGGTGATAGACCTTGTGGTATAGTGGCTGAAAGAATGGGGCCAGATAGTCTGAATCTGAACCCTAGTGCTATCACTTCCTGGTTTCATAACCTGGGACAAACTACTTGACCTGCCTTTGCCCCAGTTCCCTCATGGCTGCAGGGGAGCAATGCTAATAGCATTTCACAGGGTTGTTGTAAGGATTTGAACTTGGACCCCACCAAGGAGGGGCTGGCACTTAGTAAGCGTGATTAACATGCTAGCTAGTGAGTATTAGTTCTTATTGGTTATTATATGATTGTTCTTATTATTTTAGTAGCTGTGCAATCTTGGGCATGCTAGTTAACCTCTTTGAGCCTCAGTTTCCCTATGGATGAAGTGGGGACACAGTGCCTGCTGCAGAAGGCCATTCTGCTGCCAGTGGCATGTGTGAGAGCGCAGCACCTGCCAGCCCAGGTTGCCTGCTCTTCCCGCCATGTCAGCTTGGTCCCTCTTCTTCCTTCCCTCTCCCGGCTGTGAAGTTCCGTAGCTAAGTAACCCTGGCTGATGTGTGGATTTTGGTGGTGGTGCTCGCGGGAGAGCTGCATGTGCTGCCGCCTCCTTTGGGTGACAGCTGTTTCTAGGCAGATGCCTCCCCCATGTTCTGGAGCAGTGAAAAAAGGGGAGAGTGTCCCAGATTTAAATTTGGAATGCGCACGGAATTATGCCAGCCTGCCTGGAAGCCCACAGGGCCCATGGGCTAGGTGCTCTTTGGGGTGACTGCTCTCTGGACACTGGGATACTGGTCACATCACCGGGTCTCAGTTGAGTCCTTGAAGCCCTGAGCACAGTGGGAGTCCCAGAACAGCTTCTGGGACTGTGGAGCAGCCACTCCTCGGGACCCCACTTGAGGAGCCTCTCGCTCATCTGCTGGGTGAGGTACAGGTGGGAATACTGCTGGGAAGGGTGTGTAGGCAGCAGGAGTGAGCAAGTGAGCAAGAGTGGGACCACTGATGCCCTTGGTCTCAGGGTGTGGCACACACAGGGCCTTGCCCACCCTCAGGCAGAGCTCTGCTCACTGTCATGCCAGCCTCCTGGGGATCTAGGATGGCCTCTGGGCTGGGATGGGTTTCCCAGTTGGACACCTCCACCTCGAGGGTGAGGGTTGCCCTCTGGGGATTGGAGGTTGGTGACATTGCCAAATCTCTGCACCATAGGGAGACAAGAGGGGCTGCTACAGCCCTGGGGTGTGGAGGAAAGGTTGGAGAGGGAAGTGGGGAGGCCAGCAGCCATGTTCCGAGCAGGCTGATGCTGTGGGTGGGTGGTTGCTGTCAATTTGGAGGCTGCCTTATTCTGGAAGCAGGGTGGGCTCCTCTGGAATCTCCAACCCTAAATGTTCTCCTTCTGCCCCAGTCTGTGTTTGCCTCTGACCTGGGCAAGGGTGAGCTGGGTGGACCCTCTGCAAAGAGGGCCAGTGGACACTCTTCATCCTAGGGAAGGCAGGTGGACTCCCCACGAATCCTGCCCTGGGCCCAGTCAGGCCGCCATCCCCTGCACCCCACCTTCTCGCCCGTCCCAGCTAAGGGACACTGGTGGGGACAGGGTAACAGGTCAAACCTGGTCTCGTGGGGCTTACTCGCAAAGTCTCCCTAGCTCTGAGGTGTCAGAGATGGCCTTAACCCCAATGGCCATGTCTCTGGGGGAACACTGGCCAGGTAGCCTGCACAAGAGGCCCAAATCGAATGGTCACACTGGCTGTCATTCCTCAGAAGTGGTTTCAGGGGACAGGATGATGGGTGTCAGGAGGGCTCAGCCCAGCCCCTGGACTTCCCCTACAGTGTCCCCTGCTTTGGGCATCAGTGTCCCCTAAGAATAGGGCTTGGACTCAATGCATGATCCATTTTAGTCTCTCCCCTTCTTGCTTGACTTTTTATATATATTTCAGAGCCAAACATTCCTAGTGAAGGGTTGTTTTCTTCTTCATCTTGGAGGGGTCTTTTCATCGGCTCAGGCACCTTCGCATCCCCGTAGACTAGGGCTCACAGCAGAGGAGAGTCAGCGGTCTCCAAATTATCATCGTCTCCTACCTGCACATGTACACAAAAATAAGCCTGAATGCTTTTTCTTAGTATGCAATTTGCTGTCTATTTTTAACTTGTACACAGAGGGCCAAAAAGAAAATTCCATGAGGACATAAGAGTGCATTGAGGTTGCAGGTATACAGTCACTAAAGAACCTGAAATAATTGCCAGAATGATACCCTTTTAAAAAAAATGTGAGCCTCTCAGAGACAGAGAGGGTTCCTCTTGCAACAGGCATCGTGTGTGTGTTTTATATCCCTTCTCTTCTGCTGCTGTGCCCTTAATTTGGTTCCAGCCATGTCAGGGAGACTCGAGAAAAAAAATCCCACCATTAAAGACATGCTCTTTGTTTTTTCAATGTGTGACCCCAGCAATCTCTTTAGCAAGCCATGGTTCAGTGAACTGGCACACAGCAGCCGTTCAGCAGTGGAAAAATCATAAAACAGATGGAAGCTTTACATTTTTGTTTAGTTTTTAAGAGCAGTTTTTATAACATCGCTTAAAACCATTCTGATGCATCATACTGTTTACACTCAAAGCTTTGTAGCTAAGATGTTTACAGTATGGAGAATGTTTTAAGATATTTTATAGTTTTGATATTTAGATAATTTGCAAGGAAAAAAAATAGTTTGTTGAGATTGCAGTGATGTTGGGAACCGTGAAGTAACTTATGAGTCTCAATAAATATGTCCAGTTCGGTGGAAAGTACAAACTCAGTTAAAACAAAACAACACAAGAGGGAATATCTTTTCAGTGAAATCATTTCCTTTTCTTAATCAAAAGATGACAGGCAGGGCCTTAGAACTTCCATCTGCGCCACACCACGCTATACTCTGTGCCTGCTGCTTCTCCTCTCGTGATTGATAGCTGCACCCCATTGGTTCCTTGCTATTCTGCATGAGTTCATGCAGACACCAAAGTTAATAAAGTTCAGTTTTAGGAGACCACCTTCAAATAAACCCAGGGCAGCCTCCCTCATCTCTTTGTGCAGTAGAACTTGCAGAGATTTTTTTTTTCTTTAATGTCGAAGAATTTATGCAGAGCTGGGATTTGGAACTCTTTTTTTTTAAACTGCCCCAAAATGGCATTAATCAAAAACAATAACTCCTTTTAACTTTTCTAAGTGCTCTAAAGGAAAGTATGAAATAATCTGTGTGTGGGCCACAAATGTGGAGAATGCAAACATTTCACAATAAACATGTTGAAATGAAAGTCCCTGGCAAGATAGTCTGAAAGATAGTACATGCTGGGTTAATTAATGCATACTCATAAAAATAAACCTCACTTTTAAGATTTGACCAATAAAAATCATTAGCATTTTTGGATCAGATGACTTTATGTATACATTGAACTTCTCCATGCAAATTGTCCTTGGAAAAGCCTGGAAACAGATTTCAGTTTAAAGTCAGAACTCCTCTTCTGTCTTCTTTTGTGTTTCCAATACAGTGATATGATGATTTATTCTGGTTTCATCTGTTATACCTGCAATTGATCTACTGGTGATGGGATTAAATTTATCATTTTAGATGTATAAATCATAGTTAGATAGCCAGAAAAATGTTTAGTTGCATAAAAATTCCCATTGTTTGCTTTCGACACACAGTGTTTGATTTTTGCTGTACTCAAATTGCTATAGTGCGTTATTTTTACTCCAAGACGTTTATTTATTTATTTATTTTTTGCTATCTTAAATGGAATCATTCTGGCCTATTCACAACTGCTATCTTTGAAAAGATATTTTCTTGAAATCATGTATCAAACAAATGTTGACTTGGGGTTGTGGACTCTGCTGTGTTCTTAGGTTCTGCTAAATTAGAAATCACATAATTTTCTAAGTCTAATTACAGTATAGAAGATTCCAGTTTTATGTTGTGCTTTTTGTACAGGAAAAGACAAACTGCTACAAAGACCTCTTCAGTATGAAGTTAACAGTAAAACCAAACTCATTTTAAGAGAACTGAAATTGGAATTCATAAACTCAGTAGAAGTTAAGTTGTAACTACCCTGCCTGGGAAATTCTGAACCTAAGATAATGCTGCATTTCAAATCCTTATGAAAGTAAAAACAGCCCAACAAAAATTATTGAAGAAAAAAACTCTAGCATGAGTTTAATTTTATCCAACTTTATTGGCAGCTTATTTTGAACTAATGTGCAATAAAGTTGCCAAGCAGAGCAATTGAAAGAAGTATGAAAAATACATTTTTAGTTGTTTTCTTACACTGGTTTGTTCTAATAAAGGCGGTAGAGAGGTCAACACCTGAATAGATAATTTGGGTGTCTGTCACGATCATGCCTGGCTTAGTGCTTTAGGTCTCATCAGCGCTGTCATTGGCCACTTCCACTAAAGACCAAGTGATGGTCTGGCTGCTGCAGGGTGTTCCAGGGTCTGCAGTCTCTGGTCTCTTCTCTCCCCCACCATTGGTCTGGTGGGGACAGCCTTGGGCCCCTGGATAAGCCCTTCTATGGTAGCATCCTCCAAGCTTGCCTGGGAGCAGGACAAGTACCCCCTCCTAAGAAAGAGGTTTTCACATGAATGTTTCTGGAAAAAGGGCTTGCAAGTTTGAGGGTTCCAGCAGATTATAAACAGTGTCGGCTTCATACCCTCATTTTGTGCCAGAGACTCAACATTGCCTATTTTAGAGACTGTGTGTTTACGCCTACAAAACAAACCTCTGCATGTGTGTATATTTGTCCAAAAGCCACACCTAGTGGTTCTTGGGGTGGGGGAGCATTTCTTCATAATATGTGTCACAAGTGCTACTTACTGATGTCAGCAAGCTTCTCAGCTCCCTGCTCCATCTCCAGTCGAGGGGGCTTCACCTGGGTGAAGCTCCGACTTAAGGGAAACCGAGAAAGATCCTGTGCCCAGGTGGAGATGAGAGGGAGGAAGAGGTGTTCCAGGGCTGCTAACTGGTGGTCCCTGGAGAACCCCATAGCCTCCATGCAGTGAAATTAAAAGTTAAAGATGTATACAGCATGTGCGTGATTTTTATCATGCAGAAGTCCCATAGTTTCTATCTGATTTTTGAGGGCATTCCTTTCTTGTCTGTAGCTGAGAAACAGATAAACTTTTGCAAGTGGACCTTTTGATGTGAAACACTAGGAGATGGTAACTGATGCCTGGATAACCTGGGTGCTGCTTCAGGACAAAGATACAAACTTCTGCCCCTGAAAAAGTCTCACTCACAGAATGCTGGGTTGGCTGGAGGGAAAATAGCAAGAAGTTGGCCAACCCCAAGTGCATGCTAAAAGTGTCCCTGTTTCACTCCTTAAAAAAAATTATTCCAGTCTTTTTTAAGGTAATAGATTGGTGTAACAGTCAACATGGCCATGCGAAAAAGTGTCAGAGGGAGCGAGCTATGGCCTGGGAGTGAGACCCAGGGAAGGTAGTTAAAGGGGCCCCTGTCAGAACCCCACCATGGGGTGCTGAGTGTCAGGGGCACCCCGTGCTGGCTCTGTGGTCTCCCACCCCTAGAGCCTGCCCCCAACTAGCAGACAAGGACAGCCAGGTACGGTGGCTCACACCTGTAATCCCAGCACTTTGGGAGGGTGAAGTGGGTGGATCACCTACAGTCAGGAGTTTGAGACCAGGCTGGCCAACATGGTGAAACCCTGTCTTTACTAAAAATACAAAAAAAAAAAAAAAAAAAAAATAACTGGGTGTGGTGGCGGGCGCCTATAATCCCAGCTACTTGGGAGGCTGATACAGGAAAATCACTTGAACTTGGGAGGTGGAGGTTGCAGTGAGCAGAGTTCACACGATTGCATTCCAGCCTGGGCAACAAGAGTGAAACTCCGTCTCAAAAAAAAAAAAAAAAGACAAGGACGCTGTCACTCACATCTCAGACTCTATGCTTGGGACATGATGCATCCATCGCCTTCATTCCCATCTCTGGGCCGGCACTGGATCTTGTGCCTTGGGAATTATCAGCTCTTGGGTCTCCTCTCTCTAACGCGGGCCAGGCCTGCCACACCTTAAAAGCCCTTACTGAGCGAGTCCCTCGCTTGGGCTGGAGCAGAGCAGGCAGGCCATTTTTTTACAAGACTGGGCCCATGGTGGCCTCGGGGATTCAGGTTCCCCATGGGCAGAAGGCTCTTTGGAGACTCCTGCATTCATCCCCTCATTTCACAGTTGGGAAAGTCAAGACTTGGGAGGGGAAGGAACTCCCAAGATCAGACAGTGAGACAGTGACTTAGTGACCAGACCCAGGCTCCCAGGCCTTGGCCCTGTGATCTTGTCACTACATAATTACGTGATACTGCTTGTCTAGTGAGTCAGCCTTCTGTGGGAGACACAGATGAAATGCTACTTCTATAAGATTTCTGCCTTCTGTTGGTTTATCTTTTAATATAGCATCAACAACAGCAACAGCAACACAATAGCAGCTACTAACTAGGTACCAGGCATATTATTTTTCTAAATTAAGTAATACTAATTGATGGTCTGCTTTAGTTTAATTCATTCTTGCAACAACCTTATGGGGTAGGTACTACCATCATCCCCATTTTGCAGATGAGGAAACCGGGGCTGGAGAGGTTGTCAGATGACCCAGGTCCACAGTCAATAGTGGGGGAGGACCACACCCCGGGGGCTGCCCCCAGCATGGGTACACTCAGCTCCTCCTTCTGTTCCTGTCACCAGCACTGCAAGAGAACTCTAGGTTTGACAGAGCTGAGCATTTTCCGCTTTGATCCAGCTATGTCTCTGTTTTACGTACATAGATGGGGAAGAAATCCTGGCTTTTATTTATGGCACTGGGATATAACATTGCCATTGGACACACATTGATTTAAGGAAATAGGTGGTCAGTTTCAAGAAGTGTCTTAACTAGTTTATGGTAAAGGTGTAAGCAGATGTGGCAATAGCATGAAGTGGCAACGTGGTTGAAATTTGGGCAGCACTGTCCTATGTCTACTTCAGGTAGAAGAAAAGAAAAAAATGTAGTGACTCCACTTTTATAAATTTCAAATGAGTCCTTATCTGCATTCTGGGAGAGAAGCCCCAGTGACGTCTTATGACCAGGTCATTGAAGGCAGAGAGTCTCGGGTGCTTAGTTTTCTTGGCATGCATCTAAGGGAGCCATGCTCAACCCACCACCGGGAGCCATAGATCCATGAAGTCTGCAGTCTTCATCCGGTGTCATCCCAGGGGACTAGGTCGGCCTACCTGAAAGGGGACTGGCCTCTGATTTGGAATCAGTGACAGAGCTGGAGGTAGAAGGAAGGAGGAGGTGGCAAATTGGGACCGTGAGGCGTCAGTCGGAGAGGACTGGAGAGTGTCTCATTCAAACTCCCACATACGGCACTTGGGCTTTGTTGCCTACTGTTGACCAGGTTGATGACTGTAGCTGGCATACACCCCAGATGACTACCAGGCATTCAGGACAGGTCTTCCATGCCACTATGAAGCTGCCACAGCATTACAGATTCACTGCCATCAGAAAGGCTGTAGGACAGTGGTTCTCAAATTGGCATCCAAGGGACCCCAAGCATTCCCAAGGAGACACCTTGGGAGCCAAGAGAAGGGCAGGGCTCAGGGTTCTTCTCTGCAGCTATGGTCAAAGCAACTGTGCTTTTATTAGCTCATATGGGAGAAGATTTCCTCAGGGAAAGGATTCTGCTACTAGGAAATGCTGAAAAGTCATATATTTAGACCAAAGTTTATTCTTTTTTAAAGATTTTATTTGTTTATTTATAACTTTTGTTTTAAGTTCAGGGGTACATGTGCAGGTTTGCTACATAGGTAAACTTGTGTCCCGGAAGTTTGTTGTATAGATTAGTTGTCACCCAGGTATTTAGTCTACTATCTATTAGTTTTTTTCCTGATCCTCTCCTTCCTCCCACCCTCCCCACTCTGAGAGGCCCCAGTGTGTATTGTTCCCCAATCGGTGTCCGTGTGTTCTCATCATTTAGCTCCCACTTATAAGTGAGTGAGAACATGCGGTGTTTGGTTTTCTATTTCTGTGTTAGTTTGCTAAGGATAATGACTTCCAGCTCCATCCTTGTTCCTTCAGAGGATATGATCTTATTCTTTTTTATGGCTGCATAGTATTCCATGGTGTGTATGTACCACATTTTCTTTATCCAGTCTACCATTGATGAGCATGTAGGTTGATTCCATGAGTTTGCCATAGTAAATAATGCTGCAGTAAACATACGCATACATGTCTCTCTTTGTAACAGAACAATTTATGTTCCTTTGGGTATATACCCAGTAATGGGATTGCTGGTTCAAATGGTATTTCTGTTTTTAGGTCTTTGAGGAATCAACACACTATCTTCCACAATGGTTGAAGTAGTTTACACTTCCACCAGCAGTGTGTAAGCATTCCTTTTTCTCCACAACCTAGCCAGCATCTGCTATTTTTTTGACTTTTTAATAGCCATTCTGATTGGTGTGAGATGGCATTTCACTGTGGTTTTGATTTGCATTTCTGTAATGATCAGTGATGTTGAAGGTTTTTTTTTTTTCTTCATATGATTGTTGGCCGCACGTATGCCTTCTTTTGAAAAGTTAGACCAAATTCTTGATTCTGCAGATGGGAAACCAAATTCCTCAGAAGATCAAAGAATCACAAAGATCAACTCTGTATGGTCATTTAAAATAGAGAATGTCTTTATTCAAGCAGATCGATAGAGCTTTGGTAGAAGAAATAAAACATACTTCGAAAGGTGACATGAGGGTTCCTCTGGTCCAGCCGCCTGCTTTACGGGCAGCCTGGCAGCTAGAACATTTGGTAGAGGTGGATGTCTGCCTGGGACCAAGCTTTCCACCACAAGGGACCCAGAGCCCGCAGGACAGAACTGCTCATCCTATCTGCCCATGATGGCTGGAAGTTGAGTGTTTATAGGGTGCAAGGCCACGAGCCAAGCTCTTTCGTTTATTATCTCCATTCTACAGATGAAGAAATGGAGGCTCAGGGTCAGGATGTGACTTATCAGCAGGAGCCCTCTGTGCTCTGGTCTAGGGTCTGTGCTGTCAGCCACTGCGGCCCCTGCTCCTGGTAAGAGGGTCTTGGTGTCTAGTAGGATTGCACTGAGGTATAAAGGGCCAGGGGTCTCATTGTCAGAAACACCCTGAATGAATTCTCCTCTCTTGTAGATTCAGATAGAAGAAATAGGATATTCCTATCTCTCCTTTCCTGACACTGCAAGGGTTTTTGCAGAATGCTCCTGGCTGCCCCATAGGGTTTCTAGAAGTCTGTGTGCTTTGAAACATCGGAAGGGAGGCAAAGATGGGTGAACAAACCCCTAAACAGCAAATGGGCAGGGACCCTACTTACCGTGTCTTCTCCTGTGTCCTACTTCAACCCGCCATGTGGGCATGCTAGAGACCCCGTGTGTGTACTTATTGATAACAAGATTCCAATGATGTTCTATCATCCATTCATAAAGCATTTTTGATTTACATGTGTTTATCCTTTTACCCATTCCTTCATGCATTTATTACTTTTTAAATTCCTTCAATCATCTATTTCTCCATCCATCCATTTATGCATGCCCTTATGCATTCATTCAC
>NW_022681457.1:59498417-59655917 GCF_009764315.1 Trachypithecus francoisi
AGGTGCAGGGTTCCGGTATTAAGAATCGGAAGGGATAAGAAAAATTCAGGGAAGTAGCATAAATTGAAAAGCGAGGGTCTGGGGCTCCGAGGTGCGCTTGAAGGCAGAGGACAGGACGGTGGTGGTGCTATGGCCTCGTGTAATATCGTAGGAGAAAAATGTCTGCAGCGTAAGAGTTGGAAGTTTTCCTTTTCTTACCCCCTTTATTTGAGTTAGAAAGTGTTGATTTCACACTGTGGTGAGTGTTTTCCATCAGTTTCTTGATGCGTGTATTTCGTGTTAAGAAAAAGGAACAGCGAACACCAGCAGTGGTCACTTCCATCAGCGGATGAGCAGGTCTCCCCTGGCACCGGTGACTTCTCGGAGCACTGGGTCTCCCCTAGGCATAGTGACAACCCACAGGCTTCCGGGCCCTGGGCTTCCAGACTGAGCTGTTTGGCTAGTTCCTTCCACAGCATATCGCCGGCAGGAGCAATTTTTGGTTCCATAGCTGTTTGGTTGGGAAAACAAGGCTGCAGTTGCCAGTAAGGTTTAGAATCTGCCTGCCAGATAAGGGAATGTCTGCGAAGACTATTTTCCCTCTTGGGAGGCAAAACACAGATGGAGAAGTTAGGAGCCTTACAATATTTAGCTGCTACATTGATGGTGAGGATTCTGCCACGCGGATGCTCACAGTTTTGGAAGGCCCAGTTTAGCATCCATGCCACAGGCCTCAGGTAGGGGAGAAGGGTAAGACTGGCTTCCTCCGGGGGCAGTGAGTACACCAGCTTGTTCTAGAACATTCCACTCTGCATGCCTCCTGAGATGGAGGAGGTGATGAAAGGGGCCGTTTCCCCTGACCCCAATTTGGATCAGGTAAGAGAAGGATGAGCTACCTGCCCAGGTGCCTGACAGGGTGGAGACCGAGGGGGAGGAGGAGAAGGGACATGTGTGTCCTCTGGGAATGAGACGCAGATATCCTTTGGATGGGCTTCTGGGAATACACAGTAGCTCTAGCCTCATCAGATTCTCTGCCACAGAGGTATGCATTTTGTTTTATTGATTTATTTTCGTAGAGATGGGGTTTCACTCTGTCGCCCAGGCTGGAGGGCAGTGGTGTAGTCATGGCTTACTGCAGTCTTGACCTCCTGGGCTCAAGCAATCCTCCCACCTTGGCCTCCCAACGTATTGGAATTACAGGCGTGAGCCACTACGCCTGGTCATGGCATGCATTTTAAAAAATTAACTGCCCTGGCATGCTTTGGGCCTCGAAGATAAAGAACAATTGTGTGTCCTGTGGAATTGGCCACGTAAAGGCAGGGAGATTTTCTCAGACTGGAAATATACATCCTGGAATAATTTCTGGGTCACATGAACTGGAAGGAGGATTGAGACTTTATATCCAAAAACAAATTTTGTCTGCTGGAGACCAAGAAAGGGGCCAGGTATTAGAAACAGGCAGAGAATATGTGGGCACCATCCTCCCTGCCTCTCGCTGACTTTCAGGCTCCAGACCACAGACTTCTTGGGTCCTGAAGTTGAATCCTGCCCCAAGTAATCTGGACCTGGGATGAGCTGGTTAAGAATGGGTTGGAAGTGGGCTAATTCAGTCCCAGAGCCTTTTCTGGACTTTCAGAGTTTCCTGCTGGGACTCTTGCTGCTTCTCTTCATCAATGCTGTCCCGATTCTTTGCACCGGACACTTGTCCTTTTGGAGTCTTATGTATTAGGCCCTGTTTGTGATGCTGTAAAGAAGTACCTGAGGCTGGGTGATTTATAAAGAAAGCAGGTGTATTTGGCTCATGGTTCTTCAGGCTGTACAAGCATGGCGCCAGCATCTGCTCAGCTTCTGCAACTGCATGGCTTATGGTGACGCATCATGGAGCTTTTCCTCATAGTGGAAGGTGAAGGAGAAGCAGGAGCATCACAGGGTGAGAGAGGGAGTGAGGGAAGGGGTGGGGGAGGTCCCAGACTCTTTTAAACAACCAGATCTCGCGTGAGCCAACTGAGGGAGAACTCACTGAACACCAATGGCATGGTGCTAAACCACTCATGAGGGATCCAACCCATGATCCAATCGCCTCCTACCAGGCCCCGCCTCCAACACTAGGAATCACATTTCAACTTGAGATTTGGAGGGGACACACATCCAAACCATATCATATCAAATGCTATACACATGCAGCTTCAGGATGTCCAGACTGCACTTTTTATTTTATTTTATTTTATTTTATTTTACTTTTTCATTTGGAGACAGGATCTCACTTTGTCACTCAGGCTGGAGTGCAGTGGTGTGATCTTGGCTCACTGCATCCTCGACCTCCTGGGCTCATGCGATCCCCGTGCCTTAGCCTCCCAAGTAGCTAAGACTACAGGTGCCTCCCATCGTGCCTGGCTAATTTTTGTATTTTTTTGTATAAATGAGGTTTTACCATTTTTCCCAGTCTGGTCTTGAACTCCTGGGCTTAAACCAGGGGTCCCCAGCCTCCGGGCCATGGGCTGATACTGTCTGTGGCCTGCTAGTAACCCGGCCGTTTTACCGCCTGAGCTCCACCTCCTGTCAGTGGCTGCATTAGGTTTTCATAGGAGCCCAGGCCCTATTGTGAACTGTGAACGTGAGGGATCTAGGTTGCGCGGTCCTTATAAGAATCTAATGCCAGATGATCTAAAGTGGAACAGTTTCACCCGAAACTCTCACTGCCTCTTGATCCAGAGGAAAATTGTCTTCCACAAAACTGGTCCCTGATGCCAAAAAGCTTGGGGACCACTGGCTTAAGCATCTACCTGCTTCTACCTCCCAAAGTGCTGAGATTACACATGTAAGCCACTGTGCCTGGCCCAGAGTACCACTCTTAAGCACTGATTCCATAAACATTGAGGCAACCATTGGTAACTGAATGAATCACACACATCAGGCTATGATTTCATGTCCCACCACAATGTGGATTTCCAGACTGCTCTTTGCAAAGATTGGAGGCAGAATTTCGGGACATGGTTGTCCAGCCTTTTATAGCTTTATCCTTTAGAAAGACCTCATGTTAGGGTTGGGAGGCCCAGTGACTTCCAGAAGGAAAAGCACTCAGAGCCTATAGAATTCTCCTTTTATCTAACAGACACACTGTGTCACAGGTACCTTCAGGACTCTGGGGACCCCGGGCAGTCTGCACTTCAGGTGCTGATCCTGCAGTGGGCTGGGCTGTCCCGAGTCAGCCCCTGTGTCCTGGTACAGATGAGTGAGTCAACATCCTTCCCGCAGCAGTAATTACCTTAGTTAAATGCTGCAGGAGCGGTACTTTGGGAGCACAGAGGAGGGAGTGAATAATTGTAATTTCTCTGTGATAATGATGATAAGCCCTGCACATGTGTGTGGGGCTTTGCATCATATTCGATCTTCACCACGAGATCTCTGGGCTTTTGGAAGAAAAGATCCCAGCAAACTCTTTTGTAGCAGCTGGATGAGGTCGGTGTAAGGTCCCATGGCGGACACTTTCCCAGGGAGAAAACCAAAATCAGAGATAATTTTAACTCTAGAGAGAAGGTAGAGTGGAGCTCATTCTGGCATATGCATTTCTTGGTATCATCTCAATTAATCCTCCCAAATCCCCTACCAGGTAGTAGATACTATGATTCATTCCATTTTCCAGATGTGGGATCTGGAGCCAGAGGAGTGGCCTGCCCCAAATCTGGGAAGGCCAGATCTGAGCATAGCGCTTTCTGACTTCAGAGCCTGATCCCTTCCTCCTGCCTCAAACCTGGTGGTTCGAGCATGTTCTTCCCAACTTTAGAGCCTGAACTCTTAGCTCTTGCACTGGGTACAGCGTTGGACAAGACAGACAAGGGCCCTGTCCTCAGAGGACTGATATTATGGGGGCTGAGGGTGGAGAGCAGTAAACAAGGAAACCAGTGGATATGATGACATCATAGAGCACTAAATGCATGAGAAAACGAAACAGGAGAATGGGTGGGGAAGGAGAGGGGTAGTATCTGTACTTGAGAGAGGGTAGGTGGTCAGGGGAAGCCCTCGTAAAGAAGGGATGCTGGCAGCTAGAGGTCTGGAGGACACGGAGGGGCCAGCAGGGTGAAGTTCTGGGTAAAGTATTCGAGCAGAGAGAACAGCATGTGCAAAGGCCCCATGGTGGGGAAGAGCGTGCCATGTCTAAGGGACAGTGTGTAGGCCAGTGTGGCCAGACAGTGATCCCTGGGGAGAGGATGGGAGGGCCTTTATCAGGCATGGCTTTGTAGGCCATGCTGACGAGTGTGGACTTCCATGTTTAACCAGAGGGAGTGTCTTGAGAAACCCTCCCTTTTCAGGTGTGGAGATGCTCCTAGGTGCCAGGAATGAGTGGCTTGGATTGGCTCTTGGTGGTCTTCATTTTCTGCTGGAGGGATGACCTGGAGACTTGTCCAAAGCTGGGAATTAGGGATTTCAGGCTCTGTGGTGCAAGAAAGATGGACAGCAGCACTGGGGGCCCTGCTCTTGAAGCAGCAGGGCCCATGGCAGCTCCTCAGGACCTGGCGTGAGCTTTCTCTGCAGCCCTGGGCGGGGAGGCCTAAGCTTCCCAGCTGTGGGCACCTGGGGAGAGTGACAGGCAGAGGGCTTCTGGAAGGTATCACAAGCCACTTAACTTCTCTCACCTCAGATCCCACATCAGCCCACAGAGTCCAGCTGGGCTGTCCTGCCCAACTATTGCTCACCTCTTCCTGGTACAGACTCTGCTTCTTCCTTTGATCAGGGAGCCTTGGTCTGGCTAAGTCTGTGCACAGAAGAGAAGAGCGACCCTCAGGGAGTTGCAGACATCTCCTGTTCACTGCAGGGAAAACTGGGTCATTATGGGTCATCATGAATGCAGGGTGAGTTTAAGGGTAAAGAATCTTGGGGTTATAGTTTAGGCCTCTTTCCCTTGGGCAATGCAGGTATTATTGCCAAGTGGTACTGTCTTCTCCTGAATTCTACAACATTCCTAGGTTCATGGAACCGTTGGGCTAGCGGAAACCTTTATGATCAAAGCAACCTTCCTTTTATGGGTGAGAAGACTGGGACTCAGAGAGGGTAAGGGACTGGCCCAGGATCACACAGCAAATCATTAGCAGAGCCAGAACCAGACCCCACTTATGTTTATGTCTCAGCTCAATTCTCACCTGAGCGCAGTAGGCCCTCCTCACCTCTCCCGGGATGCCCAGGCAGATCCAGACAGCTTGGGGGCCGCTTTTGGTGAACTGAGGCTCCAGCTTGTGTCTGGGTGGTGGGGCTTATGTCTTCTTCATCTCAGTAGCTCTCACAGCCCCTAGGGCTGTTCCTGGCCCACTGAGTGGTTAGCAATCACTTGTTGTGTTGATTGACTAGCTCCCTTGCTTCTGAAACTTGTAATCACTAGAACTTGTTGCATTTTGGTTTAAGCAAACCAAATATATGACAAATCCACATTTCTTTCGGAATTTTCTGACATGCGGGAATGGCAAGACCCAAGGTCTGCCCAAGTCTAACTTATGCCAACACTCAGGATGCGATCAGGCCAGGACGCTGGCTATGAGTTTCTGGTACCTGGACAGGTGATTTCGGATGCCCTTCAGGGACTCCACCAGGCCCATTTTAGGGTCAGACCATGAAAGTTTTGGACAAAGACAATCAAGGCTGAAGCAACTCAACCTGGGGCAGGTTTTGGACTCTGCTCCTGAATGTGCTCCTATGGCCTACCCTGTCACTGTGTGACCTGGGCAGGTCTCTTCCCTCTTGGGGAGCTGTCATAACCCCAAATTCAGAGTGCAATTGGTAAATGCATGGAGCTGAGTGTGCACAGAGCAGTCGGGGAAAGCTGGCCCTTCAAAAGGGACCGCCACCACCACCTAGATTCCATCCATTGCAGCCGCCTAGGAGTGTGGGCCGAGTTTGTCCACTTTTTCGGAGTTTTAAAAGAAAAGTCAGAAAAAAAGGAATCCAGTTCTTTTTAAAATTTTGTCTCTGTTGTTGGTAACAAATTCAAGTTTTCAAAACACTTTCTGTAAACAAAAGTGTGTGTGTGGACTGGCTGGAGCTGGGGCCTGTATTTGGTGATTCCTGAGCACAGGGGCAGACACAGCGTGCGTGGTGGAAGGAGGGCTCTCTGCAAGGAGTGGCCAGTGCGGCCCTGAGCTGCCCCCAGGACAGCCTGGTCTGGAGCGTATGAGGTGCAAATGGCTTGGAGCATTGCAGGTCTCTGGCCCCACGCTTCTCCTGGCCCTGAGTTCTCCTGCTGCTGAATACGGCTGTGCCACGGGGAGGCCAGCGACGGTTCCTGACTGCATGGAGTGAGGCCATTGCTCAGATGTGGGCAGCAATGCAGAAGTCCCCATCTTCTGGGGGAGGCAGTCAGGACGCCCCTCTGCAGGCATCTGGTTCCACCTTCCTTCCTGTCTCCCCAGCACCTGAGTTACAGGGTGCCCACCCATCCTACCAACGTCTGCAGTGGGGATGAGGGGATGGCCAAGTTCCATCCTTGTGGGCAGTTGGACGAGCCATCCCCACACCACTTGGGTAAGGGCTGCTTGGGAAAACACTTCCGCCTCCTCTGAGTCTGATCCCACCCTCACATGTGGCTGATCCACTGACTTTTCTCCCCTGCATTTGGGAAGCAGCGGTCCTGATCCTCCGCCATGCTGACCGAAGCTTTCTCGGAGCTGCAACTGGACAGGGACAGTTGACCCAGGGCCTGCACTGACCCTGGGACAGGCGGAAGGACAAGATGCTTTCTGTGGTATGAGGCCACTTGCTGAGTGAGAGAAAGTGTCAGGGCTGCCCTGCCCACCTATTGCTCACCTCTTCCTGGTCCAGACTCTGCTCCTTCCTCAAAGGGAGCTGAAGACCTCAGCTTCCCCCATATGAAGAGCCTGCGGGTCAGAGAGGCAAGCAGGTGGCCCAGCATCTTCAGAGCTTGGGGAGGAGGTTGGGGCAGGTCCCCAGATAGCTGCTGAGCATTTCCTTCTACTGAAAGTATCATGCATGCAGCGAGCTTAGGCGTAGTGCAAGAGCTTGGGAAGAGGTGGGCTTGGCTCCGGGCCTCACTTCCTGTTGGCCCCTGCCCGGCTCCCTTGATTTCTGTACCCTCCCTTCATCCTGTTCACATGCAACATGGAGTTTCTGTGTGTGTAATATTATTTGTTTTTATTTCTGTAATCCCTTTATTGTTTGCACAACTGCTGTCAGACTGTTGCCTGAAAGTATCACAGGATAATTGCAGAACGCCTGCATAAGTAATTTCTTATGAAATCGGGCCTTGTCTGCATATAAAATTGTTTTTCGTTGCTGCATGCATGGACTTTATTATATCGAGGCTGTTTACCGGGCTTGCACCTTTCCCACAGGCCACACAGATGGGAGTGTCTGACTCCGGGAAATAATGAAACACGATCAGTATTCTTTTTTGGTCAGATGACATTTCTGAAAGGTGACAGTCGGTCCGATGCGGTCAGAAAGAGCCTGGCCTTGGAAGGAGGGGAGGCATTTGCTGAAATGGGGACTCAGGGTACGGCTTCCCAGGCTTCTGCTGGGGAAGGCCACTGGCTAAGCCCGCCTTGCATTGGGCATTTCTTCCGACCGCATTTCTGTGATATTAATGGTGTGTGGTAGTGAAAGAAATGTGTTTTATTCCCGAGTCTAACCCTGCTGTTATCAAAGTAACTTCCAGCTTATTAGCGACAAAGGACTTTTCTCCTCTCTGCTGCCCTGTTCGCCAGGGCTTCCTGAATTAAACTGCTGTTTCCTGTCCTTTATATGCATGACCACATCTGGGTAGCCTGCTCACAGCCCTGCTGCTTAATAACAATCACCTTCCCTTTCAGTCTCTGTTGATTGTTTCTAATTCACTCTGACAGATAGTGCCTGACAACTTGCCGGCTTTTCCCTCCCTCCGTGACCTGAAGTTACTCACAGCACTTATATAGTCTGTCATTTTTAATATTTGATTTCATTTTAAGTTATGTGTTTTACTGAGAAGATGAAACCAAAAAAAAAGGGGACTGGTAATGGAACATAAATTTAACCCTTCTTGCCATTTGGCACCCGACGGGAGAACTCTCCCTGTATGCCTGGGCGACAGCTTTTCCTTCTCTGGAATCCCCAATGCTGCTGCTGCTGGATTTTCTTCTCTTTCCTTCTTTCTTTTTTTCTCTTCTTTTTCTTTTTTCTTTTCTTTTTTTTTTAAGCCTTTTTTTCATTTCTGGAAACAAAAGCTTCATGTCATATTTTTCCCTTTAATGGGGCTTGATTACTTTATGGAGCTAATTATGGTGCTTTTTGCTTTGCAATGAGGGTCCAATTGTTGGAGATTTGGGGGGCTTTGCTATGCAGGGAGGGCATCCAGGGAGAGGCCTGGTGAAGTGGAAATGACTGGCTTCCATGAAGGCGTCAAACACACGCAATAGACTTTTCTTTTTGGAGATTTTTTTCTTTGTGCCAGCTGTTGGTGCAGAGAAATGCCAGTTCTCCCTGGGCTTGGGATATGCCTCTCCGAGTAGGACCTTCCAAAGAGTGGGGAGCAGGCTGGTGGTGGGGTTGAGCCTGGACATAAATTTCTTCTGCCATGTTCACTCTGAATCTGCCCCTGCGGGCGGCCTGGCAAGGCAGGCGTCCTCCAGGGTGGGGTGGGTGGGGCGGGCGTCCCACATCACTTCAGGGTCCACTCTGCTGTGACTTTGCCTTTTGTTTGACATAAGACAAAGGCTTCTGTGTCCCTCTTGGCCCTTCAGAGGTCGAGAGCTGTGAGGCCGTGCATTAGGTCAGCTTTGCAAATAGACACCACCAACTAAAAAAAGAGGCACATTAACCCATGATGCCTCACTGCTGCTGCTGGTCCTACTGCGGGTGTCTGTCTGTTTCGCACAGTGGGGCACGGGCAGTTGAGAAAGTGTAGGAAGAGAGATCTGGGTTGGATTTCAGTTTGAAACATTTCAACTTCACTATCGCCCGTGGCCCAGCCTCCCTGGGACCAAAGCTCCTCTGAGTCTGGGAGCTGCCACTCTCAAGACCCTGCCCAAACGTTTTCAGATACTTGCAGTTGCAATTGTGCAGGGGCAGAGGTGTGCCAGGCCTCCAGGCAGAGGCGGGTGGCTTTCCTAGTGAGTTCCGAAAGATGAGAGCTGCATCTCAACACTTTGTTGTAAAGGTAGTCGGCTGGGAACAGCGTGATGCAGTCTGGTCCTCTAGGAGGCCACTTTGCAGAAAGTGCTAGGCTTGGACTTCGAAGCAGCAAAAGGCCTCCAGGTAGGGCTGGCTCCACTGTCCATGGTACAGACATTCCAGCCACTTTCCTGCTCTTCTATGACTCTTGGGTTCAGGCCTGAGGAAGGAAGTCCTACAGGGGCCAGCCACACCTGTCTCGACCCATTCGGCTGGGGAGTTTCCTTTGCCAAGTCTACTCCTTCGAGAACCTTGGTCCTACCTCTTTCCCTGGGCACTGTGGGTGAACTGAGGAACTGGCTGCTCAGTGACAACTTTGCTCATTGCTTCCTTGTCTTCTTCCAAAGGGGGTGAAAAAAGGCAAGAACAATGATCTATTTTGACAGTTTCTCAGTGGTGCTTGTATATTTGGAAAACATTGCCTTTATTTTGAGACATTGTTTGTTTGTTTGTTTGTTTTGAGACAGGGTCTCACTCTGTTGCCCAGGCTGGAGCGCAGTGGTGCGATCTTGGCTCACTGCAACCTCGCCTCCTGGGCTCAAGCAATTCTCCCACCTCAGCCTCCCGAATAGCTGGGACCACAGGCACATGCCACCATGCTTGGCCAATTTTTGCATTTTTGGTAGAGACGGGATTTCACCGTGCTGCTCAGACTGGTCTTGAACTCCTGACCACAAGTGATTCACCTGCCTCAGCCTCCCAAATTGCTGGGATTATAGGCATGAGCCACCGAGCCCAGTCAAGACATGCTAATTACAACAAAAAAGGAGGGTCATGTGAAAAAAGCAAAATAGACACAAACCATTGCCCTTCTACAAGAGTGAGTCAGTGGAAAGGTAAGGATAAAATGGCTTCTCTCTTTCACTGACCCAGATAGTCTGTATTTATTTATGTTTGTGGAGATGGGGTCTCCATCTGTTGTTGTCCAAGTGGGAGTGCAGTGGTGTGATTGGATTTCACTGCAGCCTCAAACTCCTGGGCTCAAATGATCCTCCCACCTCAGCCTCTCAAGTAGCTAAGACTGCAGATGTGCACCACCATGCTCGGCTCATTCTTTTATTTATTTTTTTATAGAAATGGGGTCTCACTGTGTTGACAGGTTGGTCTTGAACTCTTGGACTCAGTCGATCTTCCCACCTCATCTCCCAAAGGGTTGGGATTACAGGTGTGAATCAGCATGCCTGGCCCATCCAGATGGTCTTTATGTTCCTGGCAATGGACCAGGTGAGACAGAAAATAGGGGAAGGAATATATGTTGTTTTTAAATTATTTTTCCAAATCCCTCAATAGTTGTAACCTTCTGGGGGTCACCAGGTCTTCCTTGACATGTGTTGTGAGTGTGTGCTGGTGTGATGTGGGCTGTCAGCAGTCTTTGGCAGTGATGTTGATTCTCACTGGCCAGGAGGACCCTTTCCTTCACCCAAGGCCAGTGAATCCGGGCTGAAAGGACCCAGTGCCATGAGGAAGAATGCATAGCGGGACATCAGGACCGCCATTCCCTTTTGCTTTTAGAAGGGCAGTGGAAATAGGATCTTTTTTGTTTTGTTTTGTGTTTTTGAGACGGACGCAGGCTCTGTCACCCAGGCTGGAGTGCAATAGTGTGATCTCGGCTCACTGCAACTTCTGCCTCCTGAGTTCAAGCAATTCTCCTGCCTCAGCCTCCTGAGTAGCTGGGATTACAGGGGCCCACAACCATGCCCAGCTAATTTTTGTAGTTTTAGTAGAGACGGGGTTTCACCATGTTGGCCAGGCTGGTCTCAAACTCCTAACCTCAAGTAATCTACTCGCCTCAGCCTCCCAAAGTGCTGGGATTACAGGCATGAGCCATGGCACCTGGCTGGAAATAGGATCTGAAAGAAGTTTCAATATTTGAGATTTAGCCTCCAGCAAGGCCAAATCAAGCTTTTTTCTTTCTCCTCCCCACAAAGGACTGTTGGGCTTACCATTGGTTATTGTTTAACAGTTGAGAGGCTGGGGTCAGTGGCTCACACTTATAATTCCAGCACTTTAGGAGGCCGATGTGGGCAGATCACAAAATTGGGAGTTTGAGACCAGTCTGGCCAATATAGTAAAACCCTGTCTCTACTAAATATACAAAAATTAGCAGGGTGTGATGGTGCATGCCTGTAGTCTTAGCTACTTGGGAGGCTGAGGCAAGAGAATCGCTTGAACCTGAGAGGCAGAGGTTGCAGTGAGCTGAGATTGTGCCACTGCTGTCCAGCCTGGGCAACAGAGAGAGACTCCATCTCGAAAACAAAAAAAAAAGAGTGTGAGAGAAATTGGGGTTTGAAATTAAGGAAAGACTTTGATGTGGCTCTTGTGCAGCAGGTCTTTATCTATTACCTGGTGGGCTGGGACAAGCTCCCTAGAACTCTAGGCTGACAAGAGGAGGGGTTCACAGTATTTCCCGACCTATTCCCCACCTGTCCAGAGTGCCGCAATCCAGACCTTCTGTGCACCCAGCATCGACAGCATGCATGTTCAGTTAGCATTGAGGTCTGGATAACCCTCGGTAGCACTGCAGTGTGACTCTTTTGAGTTTTCTCAGGAGGCAGCCTATCACCAGGGCTGTGGATTCGTGGGGCCCTGAGCATTCATTGACAACTGTGCCTAAAAGGACGTTCCCGTAGGGAAGTAAGGTGCACACTTTTTCAGTACACTCTGAGCTGGCAGAAGCATACAGAGAGCCCGGCTACTCTACCCGGAACCACCATCCTAGGCAATGATGGGCTACAGCTACAGAGGGGAAGAACCTACACATCACAAACCACATCGCAAAGTAGAGCACAGCCAGTGCCACCTCTGAGATTCAATGGAGAGCCATGAATTCTCAGGAGAGACGGAGAGATCAGTTAATAAAAGCAATAATTATAAATTGTTGACTGATAATAAAGGAGCTTAATAATTGTAGTGCACTTTCTCTGTGCTCAGCACTGTGCAATCATTTAAAGACAGGAAAAACTGGGCTAGTTTTGAGGCTCAGGAAGAGCTTCATGGAAGGGCTGGCTTTGGTGCTGGACCTTGAGGGACCAGGAAAATATTCACTAGTCAAGATGGGAGAAGGCAAGAGAGAAGCTTCTTGCCGAAGACAGGGGTTTGTCAGATGCATTTGCAGATTTGGGAGGGGGAATTGAAGTGGTCATTCCCAGCAGAGGCAAGAGACAGGGAGCCTGGAAAAACTGAGGGCGGATAGGTATGTTGGAGAATGTTAAGCATCTCTGTTTCGTTGGAACTTAGGATACAGGTGTAAGATGTATACGATATAGCATGAGAGCAGGCAAGAGTGGAGGTGTGGGATGGAGCCCCACGGTGAACAAAGCTGTGTACCCAATTAAGTTATTTGTGACTCATTGAGATGTAGCCAAGAATGGAACCGCTAGAAAACCATTTGCTGAACTGACACAGGAAAAATGGGAATGGGAGAAAGATAAACACCCCAGCCAGGCACAGTGGCTCATGTCTGTAATCCCAGCATTTTGGGAGGCTGAGGTGGGCAGACCACTTGAGCCTAGGAGTTCAAGACCAGCTTGGGCAACATAGGGATATCCCATCTCTACAAAAATACAAAAATTAGCTGGGCATGGTGGCGTGCACCTGCAATCCTAGCTACTCGGGAGGCTGAGGTGGGAGGATGGCTTGAGCCCAGGAGGCAGTGAGCCAAGATCCCACCATTGCATGCCAGCTTGGATGACAGAGAAAGATCCTGTCTTAAAAAATAAAAATAAAAGAGAATCACCTCACCAGCCTCTTGCAGAGGCTGTTGCATTTCTCTTGATTGAGGCTTATAGTGACTGCAGGAAGAAAGATGGAAATTGGGACAGGCTAAGTTTGGGGTGTCCAGACAGTGTCTAGCCTGCACAGGGTGCATTGCGGGCAGTCCCAGCACGCTCTCAGGCCAGGGCATGAACTGAAAACAAGCAACTTGGCCTTAAGATAACAGCAAAAAGTGATGACTCTTTAGAAAAGAAAAACACCCTTTATATTCATCAGGGTCATATGCGTTTTTCTTTTCATATGTATA
The DNA here is from genome assembly GCF_009764315.1 of Trachypithecus francoisi. Taxonomy (NCBI): domain Eukaryota; kingdom Metazoa; phylum Chordata; class Mammalia; order Primates; family Cercopithecidae; genus Trachypithecus; species Trachypithecus francoisi. The sequence goes on from NW_022681457.1 coordinate 59,511,568, forward strand.
CAAAAGAGGTACTTTGGGTGATACAAGGGGTATATGCCAATGTCAAGAGCAGGCAAGAACAATGGAACAATTAGCAGATTCATCAGTTCTCCTGCTTATACTTCAGTTCCAAGAGTAAAATGTTAGTTTGTTCAACTCTGCACTTTACGCCTTGATCACAGTGTGAAAAGTGTTGACTAAGCTTAGCATCCTGGTCGGAGGGTCAAGACCCGTGGCTTTTAAACATGCTTATATGAAATCCAAACATTCATGGTCACTGGTGATCTGAAATCAAGGCACAACTTATGAAACGAACACGTAATTATCTTGTTTACTCAGGGTATAAATAGAGTTCATGCATTTTAAAATTTTTCTTCCTGATAAGGACTTTCGCCAGCATTTGGTCTTTAGATAGGCATGTGCTCTCTCTCTCTCTCTCTCTCTTTCTCTCTCTGTCTCTGTGATGCTCTTGTTCTTTCTCTTCTTAATCTTTTTCTTCCTGTCCCTGTACCTCCCCAAACTTTCCTTCTCCCCTCCCCTCTCTGTTATCTTTCTCTCTTCCCTCTCTCTTCCTCCCTCTCTCTCTCCTTTAGAAGGGAAGGGACTTGCTAGTTCTTGTTGCCCCTGCAAGAGGCAGGAGCAGCTGTTGCAGTTCTTTCTAGGAGTATTTCCTGCTTCCCACACAGCTTTGGTGGGGGGAAGATGCTGCCCAAGGAGGCCCTGGTGTGCTTGAACATACCACTGCCACTCCACGAACACAGGCAAGGGCCACGAAGCCCACATCTTTCTCGGACAACCCAGCTGACCAGCAGGTCCCATGTAGCAAGGACTCCCATGGAGGTAACCTTTCCAGGCACTCCCTGCAGGGCTCTGGGGAGTGTGAGGGCTGACTCCTTAGCTCTAAGGTGGCCACTTCCAGCATTCCCACACCTAATTTTTTTTTTTTTTGAGACGGAGTCTTGCTCTGTCGCCCAGACTGGAGTGCGATCTCCGCTCACTGCAAGCTCTGCCTCCCGGGTTCATGCCATTCTCCTGCCTCAGCCTCCCTAGAAGCTGGGACTACAGGCGCCCACCACCACGCCCGGCTATTTTTTTTGTATTTTCAGTAGAGACGGGGTTTCACCGTGTTAGCCAGGATGGTCTCGATCTCCTGACCTCGTGATCTGCCCGCCTCGGCCTCCCACACCTAATTTTGGAGTTTTTCCAGACTGAGAACCATCTGCTTGTGGACTTTAATAGTTTTTAAGTGGGCACACTTTTCCCATAACATATTATATTTAGCTTTATCCTGAATAATAATAGCTATGAAATCTCTGGTTGAATTTGCCAGTTATGTATTTTTCATATCAAGTATCAAAATAGTTACATAAGTCTTCATTTTTTAAAAAACAGGAGTTTCTCTGTGTATCATCTGAAATCTTGCTATGTGTCTGGTGATCTCTGTGCAACTTTGGGGCACTGTTTGGGATTTTCACATCCAGCCGGGTTCTTGGAGTCTAGTGCAAGGAAGTCACCCCCCAAACCCCTGAGGGAGCCCCCTGCCAACTCCTCCAGCCCGCAGCAAGTTCTCCTCTGTCTTCATGGTCCTTCCCTTTGAATCCCTAATTGCCATTTAATCATGTGCTGCTCTGGTCACATCTGACAACACTGTGAGCGGCTGCTGGGCAATGCTTTCTGGCTCTGTCACTTTCCCTTCTAAATTGCAAGACTCTTGAGAGTGGGCACCATGTTCTTCCGTGTCAGCCAAAGTGCCCGATCAATTGAGCTAGCTGTCAGTCTATCTATCTATTATCTACCTGTCTGTTATATCTATCTATCTATCTATCTATCTATCTATCTATCTATCTAATCTATCTCCTTCCTTCCTTCCTTCTTCCTTCCCTCCTTCCCTCTCTCTTGATCTATCATCTTAACTGTCAATCTGTCTATGTATTTATAATCTCTCTATATATGGATAGATCTATTTATCTTTCTTCCTTTCTAGATCTATTTATCATTTGTCCATGATCTATCTATCTATCTATCTATCTATTATCTATTTGTTTATCCCGTGTTTTCCCTTTCCCCTCCCTCTCTTCTGTCTTTCATCCTACTTGATGAGCCAGGTACTGTTTTTGGCCCTGAGAATGTAGCAAAGAACAAAACAGCCACAGTCCTTGCCTTCTTGTAGCTGACATTCCAGTTGGAGGAGTCAGGGAATAAATACACAAATACTATTATATAGGAAGAAGCCAGAACACCATTTTTTAGGGTAAATGCCACACCAAGTGTTTAAACAGGGGGATCTGAAGCTGAAGGACTGAAGGCTGACTGAGACTGAGTGATAAGGGAAGGCCCTCTGGGGAGGGAACACTGAGTCCCATGAGGATGGCAGCACCTGGACAGAGGACACAGCAGGTGTAAAGGCCCCAAGGCAGCGACAGGCTGGATGAGTTTGAGGAGCAGAAAGAAAATGCAATAAAAGGATGACACTTATTTGGTTTCAACTTCGACAAGGGTCAGTTTTTCCATTTCTTACTTGCTAGGGGCAATGGCTCCTTTTCCATGGAAGAAAGTCTGACCCCTCACCTCTGAAAGCCCCTCCGCCACATCCCTTCTGCTGGGGTGCTTGGGATGCTCCGTGCTGTTCCCTTGCAGGGTTGAAGGGTGGGAGGGGAGCGCACCATGGTGAGGCCACCGCTGACATGCTAATATTTCATTTTAATCTTGAGTGCCAGGTTACTTCCTGAATGAAGTGTCTCAGACAAGGCTCTAACTTACATGAAATAAAAGAGTTTAATGCTAATTACACATCATCTGACTACCGAAGCCATATTTATTGACGGTCTAAAAACACCATTGAGGTGGACGGACTGGGGATCTGTCTTGGCTAGAAATGCACCTGGAGTCCCTTTAGACTCCTTTGCAATTCACACCTACATGACCCACGCATGGCAAAGCCCAGGGCATGTGGACTTGGAGTGCGGGGGGCTGGAGTGATCCCTTTGGCTTTCTCTACCAGGTGAATAGATCAGAGCCTTCAACGCGCATTTCATTCAGGAGGTCTGGGGTGGAGCCCGAGCTGCTCACCTTTAACCAGCCCCCGGGAAGTGCTGGTGATGCTGGTCCCGTGGCAGCAGCGCAATGAGACATGAGAGTCTGGAATAGCCGAGGGGCGAGCACGCTCTGATCTTGGCTCCTGGCCTCACAGATCACAGGGAATGACACCCACAAGCAGAGGCTTGCACTTCACTGTCTTGCCTACCACCTCAGTTTCTCCCTTCTCCTTTTCCTCCTTCCGGTGCCCCAGTCCTTCCTCCTGCACCTTGTCATGTTGGCTTTGCTGTGGTCTCTCCAAGGCTAAGCACAGCGTTTTCTCACGCTTGTTCAAGTATCCATTGCACAGCTGGACCACCATCTTCCACCCCTTGCCTTGGTTCTGGTTGTCTGAGCTTCATGCCTGGTCTCCCCACCTAGACTGAGCCACTCAAGGGCAGAGGCTCTGCCCCTCCCTGCTACTCCTGTCCCTCCTGGGTTCCCAGATTCTTCTTGTCATGACAAGGAGGAAGCATATATTTCCCCACCCTCTGCAAGGAGAGACTCATAGAGGGCAGCGCTTGCTGCAGCAGCCACATGTTGATTGAACGTGGTGGGGTGGGGCCCGAAACACAAGTCATGTTCTTCCAGTCCATCCTCCAGCTTCTCCTTGGCGTATCTTCTTTTGACCATGTCTTTCCTTTCCTCTCATCAGCATTCTCTGAATGGTGCAGACTACGGCTGCAAAACTCTGTTACCAAATGTGAAGCGTTACCAAATCCTCTCCCTCCATCTGTCTACACAGAAACCTCACTACCTTGCTTGCCTTTCCCCTTTGCAACTGAAGCCACTTATGTGCTCTCTGGCAGCCACACGGACGTCCCACTGATGTGCCTGCAAGGGCAACAGCATTTCCATCAGTGGCTGAGGTTGTGACCACCTGGAGAAGGCACCCTGGTGGCTGTCCATGAGGAATGTGGGTTTAATGTTGCTAGAGCTTTGGATTTTTCAAGCAAAAGCAGGAATCTCTATGTTTACATGAAACTCAACAAGTCGATGACCCTTACATATCTTTTCTTAAATTGCCACGTGAGCCACACAAGTTATGAGTTGGTGGAATTCAGCGAGCAGACCTCAAGGTGTGGCCTCTGGTAGAAATCAACTGTAGGGAGGATTCCAAGGATTCGACAGGGGAGAAGCTCACTGGGTCCGAGGGAGGGGACTGGTGGAGGCTGGGTCCTCAGCCGCTCCCCTTGCTTGGTGAAGGAGCATCACATGGAAAGGGCTTTGAGGACCCAGGAGCCATTTTGCAAGTGTAGACCCTGATGTGGCTCTCAGGCCTCAGGAAAACTCATTCTTCATACCAGCTTGTCTGTAGCCCACCTATAATTAGCATCTGAAATGTCTAAATGAACTGCCTGATCCAGCAAATTTAGCAAACTTGTTGTGAAGTGTTACCAAATCGTCTCCCTCCAACTGTCCACGCAGACGCCGCACTACCTTGCTTGCCTTTGCTCTTTGGAACTGAGGCGCTTACGTGCGCTGTCTGGCAGCCATGCAGACATCCCATTTATGTGATCTGTAATGAGTTTATTAGTGTTTCACTGCCTTGTTGCTATTAAGTTTTATCAGTTTCAGCTTCAAGAGCACAAGGTTAAATTTTCAATAGAGTTTTCGCAAAGTTTAAGTGGGATTAGGATTGTTAAAAATATGTCCAAATGGTGGAAACATGTATTTGGTTTGATTATACTATTTCTGCCCACTCAAGGATTTTGATCTCTTATTTATAAATGTAACACTTTTCTGAAAACCAGAGTGGTAGCACAGGGCTCGGATTTTCTTTTTGGAAATGAAACATGAATGCATTAAATGTGGAGGATCACACTGAAGCTGTGTCAATTGAGTCCGACCCGTCTGCGATTGTGCAGATGTTGCTGTCACTGTCCCGGGGTATGGTTATGACTGGCTGTTGCTTTGACCTGGCAAATAAACATTGTAAAGGAAAAGACAAAATTCTTCCACAGATTGCAAAGGAATGAATTATGACATTATTTTCTCCCTGTACCATAAGATAAGCAGGTTCTCCTCTGAAAATACGTGTGTGCATAATTGAATATTATTAACCTGGGTCTGCTCTGTAATTCTTGAGCAATTTTTTTTTTTTTAGAAGGAAACCAACTCAGGAGTTTCTTCAGTGGCTGCAATCAGAATAAAGTGGTTCCACTTTTAGGTTAAGAGAAAAAAAAACAGTAATAGGCTGAGCTGCTATTATGGAAACTTTATTATTATTGGTACATAAGCTAGCTGGGGGTTTAAGCACAGAGCAGTTGGATAATTTAGCTAGCTCCTGGATCCAATTAAAAAAAATCTATGTTGTGTCCACAGTGGGGGGATGGCCATTGCTGAGAAAGCACTCTAACGTGGATGGTGACACACCTGTGGCATTCTCTTGGTTATACGCAGTTTGGGATGCAGAATGCTCTAAATCCTCTCATTACTGCCTTAGAGAAGGCAGACACTTCAAGCAGTTCTCCATTTATCTGAGATTACCAGTTAAACTCGTTAAAAAGCAACTATGGCTCGTTCACTCAATTGGCTGTTGGGAAGATTTCCGTGTTCTTTAGCAATGGCGACAGCGTGGCTTTGATTAGTGGAGTGCTATACTTTTTAGGGGAGACCTTTTCTAACTTAATTTATGACTCTGGTTGAATGGCGTCTGTGCTGGGGTATTACGTATTTCCCCAACTATTGTACCTGATGTCAATAAAGGTGCATTTAGGGAAATTTGAACTAAAACCCCAGGGTGTTTTTGTTCTTTGGGGAAGCAATGCACCATAAACATTTTGAGCTTGAGCCAACAACCTCCCCTGACCATGATTGCAAATTACTATAGAATGTATGGATTGCTGGTGGAACGCTATTTGAGGAAACCTGTATTTTATAGAATGTCACTTTTACGCACAATCCAGGCAAAACAGAAGGGAAAAAAAAAAACTAATTTAAACAGTGGACAGTATTCTCTTGCATGAAGATTATGACAAAAAATGTTATAAAAATCAAGCTCTAAATATGGCTTTTTATTTAATCATTATTACATCAATCATCAATATCAATACTTAACAGCAAGCTGATAACGTAGCCAGTAGGTGAAACAGCTATTAAAAAGTGTAAAAAAATGATTAATCAGGTACGGGGGGTATTAATGCCCTCCAATTATTAAATGATAAGTATGTATTTTTGAAAGTGTTTGTTTTTAATAATCAACTGTAATATTAGTTTGCAAAAACGTAATTGCTTCTTAATTTTGCATTTTAGCTTCTTTGTGCCGGGTACAAAGGTAGTATATTTCTGTAGTTATTGTTTGCAGCACTCCGTGTAAAAAATCACGTTCATTTCAAGAAGCTGTTATGGTATTGATTGTGGTAAAGACTTCCATTAACTGACCAATCTAAATCTCATAAGTGATGTCAGGATAGTTATGCATTTGCTTGGTTCAAGTATTCAGCCATTATGTTAGAATGCAGGCAGTGTCTGAATATGGCTGTTAAATTATTTCTAAATACCGAACCAGAACAGCTTAACAGTTCTGCAGTTTGAGACTGACACAAAAATGACAATCTGCCACCTCTTTGTTTTTTAAATATTAACGCTGTATTGGGATAGTATTTTTGGAGTAAAAACCTGTGGCACGAGAGGATAAGTGACATAAACAAAGGCAGCTGGGCTTCATGAAATAATGGAACAATAAGGCCCTTGCAGCCGCTCTCATCACTCCAGTATGTTAATTAGCATTCTGTTGTGGCCGCAACACTGAAAACATGTAATCTGTATTGGTGTACAGTACAGCTGTGAACACACATTCTTTTTTGTGAGTCCCTGGAGTTAGCCTTGCCATTGGCATATGCGTTTGGGCCAAAAGTCAAGCCATCACCACTAAAATAGCACACCATAGCAGCAAAATGTCATTTGTCTTTTCTTGTTTTTTTTTTTTTTCTCCCTTCAATGCCACATGCTATCCAGTGATGTAATCTAGTATCACTGCATCTGCCTCCCTGCTCTATTTTTGCAGGAGGGTATCTGGATATCTGTAGGGGAAAGGAGGGGGCATTGCCAGCCAGCAGGAGATGGAAAAGGCAGTGGCCCCAAAAGGGTCAAATTAGAAAATAAATTATTTCTCTTTGCATTATATGTTTAAATGCATATATAGGGAATATATATATGTATATGCATATATGTGTGTGTATATATAGAGAGAATATATATACATTGAAGAATCTATGCATTTAATATCTGCCATCTTTTTGCATAGATTGTTCCTTATGTGTCATGAAACTAGAATCTACTTCTTGTTTTCGTGGGGTGAAAGAAAGGCAGTTAATTTCAACACCAAGGCTTGGAGGAAATGAGACCTAAGAAAAAAGAATCAGAGTAAACTTTACCCTTATTTATCATTTCTATTTAGAACAGAGTTGACAGTGTTTCATGGATGTACTTAGGATGGGATTTGCTCTTCCCATTTCAGAGCTGACAAAACTGAGACTGAGGCATGGTCCAAAGATGGGCCCTAATTGCAGGGCGTTTCTGGCCTCTGTCTGCAGAGAGAGAGTGAAAACAATCGGTCATTTTGAGGGAAACGGGTTAGCACCAGTGAGTAGAGGCAGTTAGTGGCTGGGAGCAGTGACTCCAGCCTTTAGAGGCAGGACTCAGAAAGGCCTCTCTTGTGTGATTTTGCTCCTCACACGTGGCCTGCTGGGAGCCGCCCCTGGTACTGCCGGGGGACATAGCCCTGGGATCTTGCTGAGGCCACCTTTGGAACAGGGGAGGTGAGTCTGGAGAAGAGAGTTTCCACATTGTTGTCCTAGGATCTGGACTCAAGTGACCAAAACCTGCTTGGATTTTTACCTGATGAAGTTTGACTTGAAAAGTGAAAATGGTTCCATTTCCATTTTCCCTGTTCTCAAGGTAATTCAGCTTTCTTTGTGTGTGTGTGAGTGTGTGTGAGTGTATGTGTGTGTGTGTGCGTGCAGTCTCCCTAGCATAGAACACCCATACACGCAACACATCCAACACATCCACACACAGACACATACTCATGCATGTACTCTTGTTCACAAAGTACACACCCTTTTGCAAAATAATTTTTGAATACAAAATTCTAGCCCTTTAAATTTATTATAATTTAGAAAGGGACCATCCGATGGTTTACAACTTTTCGTATATTTCCTACATTAATTCTCTCCATTACCCGACCCACCCCCATTTAATCTGACTGTACCAAAGATTTGAAAACAAAGCAAAAACACCAGCCAAACAAACAGAACAACCCACTTGCCTCTAAAGTAACTTTCAGACTCCCTGGGCAAAGCTTCTTCTTGTCTCTTTCTGAAAGATGAGCATGAATTCTGAGCTCCAGATTTTGCTTTTACTCTGTCTCCAACCTAATTGAAAAATTAACCCACCACACAAAGAAAACTCCGCATCAGGATCACCATGTTGATCCAATTGGGTACTGCTTTTTGACTTTAGAGAAATCAAATTGGCGATTTGGTGACATGCTTGAATGTCCACCTGGGAGCAGACTAGGTTAAAGGTTAATAGCACTTGTGCTTCCACCCCCACCCCCCCGCCCCCACCACCTTTTTTTTTAAACTCCAGTAGAACGGAACTCTTCCCCACTGGCCAGGCCCTCATCCTGAATCCCTTGCCTAGCCCCAAGGTCTTCTGAGAGATCTCTGTTGGTACCTTTCCCCTGACTTGTCCCTGTGAGATAAGGCAGGGCTGACACTGAGATTTTAGTTCTGTTGTTCTTTTTTTTTTTTTTTCCCTAGAAATTCACACCCCCCACCCCTTGGTTAATGGCTCTTTAAATATTGAAATGCCTGGAAAAACAAAACAAAATAAAATAAAACGCAGCCTGTCAAAGAAATAAGAACAACAACAACAAAAATGTTGGTATCTTTTAGAATCTGTCTTCCTAGTGGTAAAAGTATATAATTAATAGGAGAATTTTCCTCCAGATGTGGCTATACTATAATAGAGCCTTATAAATGCTACAGAAAGAAAAATTGCTTGGAACGAAGGCGTCCTCAATGAGAGCACACCTGGGTCTGACAAAGATTGCATTTAGGGACTGCTGTGCTATCACAACGCAGAGAAAGACCAAGTCTCTGGGAGCAGCTGGAGAGAAAGCCCCGGCAAATCTGCATGCAAATAGCAGCACATTGTTAACTTAATCAGATGCCGAGGAAAGATGTGCCAGAATTCCAGGATGATCTACACACACGGAGGAGGAACGGCCTGAACTGCAGTGGGCGCCGGGGCCAGGGTGGGCCTCTGCAAGGTGCACGCGGCCGGGCCCCAGTCCTAGGGCCCCAGCCCACCCGCCACCCGCCTGTTTTCCGGGCCTGCAGTTGATTCACCACATAATGCCTGATTCCCTCTTTGCAAAGATAGAAACGATAGAGCGTACTTCAGTGGGATGGAAGCTTTATTATTATTATTTTTTAATGGTGATATAGGTATGGGCATTATTTTGCCTGACTCCGTAACTCCAATTAAATAATATTTCTGCTTAAATATCCGGGTGCATGAAGATAAGAAATATTGCCCTGGAGTGTATAAAGAAAGATTTTTTTTTCAATAAGGAAAGTAGCTCTCTATAGATCGAAATGCTAAGTATAAATTGCACCTTAAGAAGAAGTGGAAGACACCTGTTATTTATATTTTATATTAATATTAATGGAAATATATATATCTTAAATCTCCATCTTTTAGTCTAGCACCATAAAAAATATAAAGTAATACTATTTAATCACCCACAGCTTAATAGTGCCTTAGTTGTTTACTGCCGTTGCACTAATTGCTCTGTACTAATGTGTTTTTCTGTGATTTCCAGTAGTGCTAAGAGAACAGAGATCCATAACCAATTAAATATAGTGTTTTTTATGTTAAAAATATATCTGGTGAGCCCAGAAAAGGAATAGAAACCGCCCTGAAGAAAGGCGCCTTGGCACCGCCTCGGTGCCCACCAGAAGGTGCCCGGATTGCCTCTTTTGCGCAAAGACAAAGGGGGTAATTTTTTTGGCAAGAAAACAAATCCAAGGAAACCACAACAAACTGAATGTGTTTTTTTTTCTTTCCCTCCTGCAACTTCTCGGACCGTCTCTGCCCTCTCTCCTCCAGAGAGGGCGAGTTTCATCCTGGAGGGAGGCCGGGAAAGTTGCGAGGCCACCCCCAGCCGGCGCCCGGGCGGATTGCGAGTCCCCGCGGGTCGGGCCGGGGAGCCGAGGCTGGCCCCCCGCCCGGGCTGGGGCGCCTGCCGCCCGCGAGTCGGAAGAGCGCCCCATTCACGAGCAGGCAGCCCTGGCAGAGGGTTAATTGAGGATCATTGTTGTTGGTTCCAGGAGGAGCGAAGAGCCTAGAGATCGGGCGCGCGGGCGCGGCTCTGGGAGCGGGGGAAGGTGAGGGGAAATGGGACATAATGGCATTAATAATCATTACCAAAGACTGTGGGAGTAACAAAGGAATGCGTCTCCGAGACGCCGCCCAGCCCCGGGGTGTTTTCCGGCGCGGTCGCGGTGCAGGAACGCGAGCCCGGCCGCCTAGCCGCCCGCCGCCTGCGTTCGTTGGCTCGGCGCCCAGCGGTAGTGCCACCCCGAGGCCGAGCGCTGCCCGCGCCGGCCCGCGGCTGCCAGCCGGCCTTGCCCGCGCCCGGGCCCCGCGAGCGGCCGCACTTCACCTTACGGAGGGGAGATAATGAGATCAATTAGAGGCGCCGTCACCGCGCCGGAGACAGCTGCCGCCGCATAGTAATCACCGGTGGGCTGGGTGCGCGGGGGCTCCCCGCTACCTGCGCGCCGGCGGCTCCCACCAAGCGGCACCGACCCGGGCGCGTACCCCGGCCCCCAGCCCACTGCCCACAGCCACACCGCGCACCCTGCACCCTCCTTGCGCCTCTGCCGGGGAGCTCACCCCTTCCACTCGCACAGTGCGCTGTGGCCTGGGGAGTGAGAGGTCCCGGGACTTGGGTGTGTGCGTCTGTGTGGGGGTGGGGGTGGGTGTCCGCGTGTGCGCGTATGGGCAAGAGTGTACATGACGTGTGCCTGGAGATGGGCGAGTGCAGGCTGGAATGTCCCGGTGTGGCACGTGTGTGGGCCCGAATAGATGCGTGTGTGACCACATGTATGTGTTTGTGTTTGCACCTCGTGTGCCTGTGTGTTTGTATTTGAGTGCTTACAGGAATGTGGGTGGTGAGTACCTGTATGTGGGTGCTATCTGCGCTTGTATGCGCATGTGTGTGTAGGCGCGTGTGTGTGCGTGTGTGTGTTAGGGATATGTGTAGATGTGCTTTTACTGTGGCTGTGTGTGCTCTTGTGCCTGTGCGTGTGTGTTTGAGGCTTGTGTGCCTGGGTAGCATCTGTGAGAGCTGTGTGTATATCTGCATGGGTGATGAGTGTGTGTAATGAGTGTGTGTGGGTGCCCACTCCATGTGAGTGTATGCCAATGTGTGTGCTTGATGTCTTGAGGGTGGGGACGGCTGCTGTAGCCCCCTCTCCCTCAGCCCCTCGTCCTCTAGTGGCTCCATGGGTACCAAGGTTTCTTTGCCAGGCAGTTGTCCCTGAGGAAATTTCCAGTGCCTGGTCTCCCTGGTCCTTGCCTTGGCATCCCCTCTCCCCCAATCCCCATACGTGCCTTTGTTGAAGGTGATGGTGATGGTGGCTCTTGACCTCCATCTGTGTCTTTGCTCTGGTGTATTTGCCTTTGTTGGCGGGCCCTGTTTCATCCCTCAGAGGGCCATGATGTCTCTGACCTGAGCACGGAGGTGCCTTGCCATTTGCTCTACCCCAGTCCCCTGCCTCCCACTACTTATACCAGATAATGAGGCTGGGAACAGGCACCAGGGCCCTCGCAGACCGAGGGTGGTGCAGCACCTGTCAATTTCACACATACGGTCAGCACCCACTGGATACTCCATGGGGCTGGGCAGGGCTTCTGCTCACTTTCAGGAACAGAATAGGCCAGGGTCTGGAGAAGAGTGGGAAGCAGTTGTGGTGGGAGGGAGCTGCGGTGGGAGTGTCAGTGAGCTCAGGGCCTTTGCATGGGTTGTTTCCTGCCTGGAGGCACTTTTTTCCTGTGACTCTCGGCTCCACCGTGGGTTCTCTCTTCAGCACATCCTCCCTGACACTCTACACATCTGGTGTTCCCATTCAGTCACTCATGTTGTCCAATTGACTCCCTTGACTGCCGCCTGGCTCCCCCATTAAAGCACATGCGCCTCCCCCCTCCCCAACCCCACCCCAAGGCCAGGACCTTACCTTCGGGTTCCTTTCTGTGCCCAGCATCTGCCTGGTTCTGAGTACACAGTAGATACAGGGGTGGATGGCCAACAGGTGTTTGCAAGCCTCTGCTACCTGGCTGCCCTGTGGGCTCACAGTCCATCAGGGGAGGCCAGCAGGCACGCTGGGCTAGGGGCAGGGCCATCCTGACTTAGGGGCCCTGGCAGGGGATGGAGCTTCTTTGTCTTTGAGAGAGCTGATGTGGCCTGACACTGGGGCAAAGATGTGAAGGAGAAGGGACAGGGACAACTGACTCCAGACTTGCCCACTAGACTAAAGGCCCCATGAGGGCAGGAGCCTGGCTCAGGTTCTTGGGAAAGCTGGCAGCTCCTCTGGTCTCAGAGTCTTGGGATATGGTGGGAGTCCTGGATGTTTCCTGTGTGAGGGCAGCCCACGCAACTCATTGTGTTACAGGACCCCACCACTTACCCAATGTTAGCCTTTGGGCCAGGGGTTTCCACACTGCAGTCGCTTCTGTGGTCACCAGAAAGGTGTTACAGGAAAGAGGTCCTGATCCAGACCCCAGGAGAGGGTTCCTGGTTCTCGCACCAAGAAAGAGTTCAGGGCGAGTCCACAGTTGGAAGCAAAAGCAATTTTATTAAGAAAGTAAAGTGGCGAAAGTACGGCTACTCATAGACAGAGTGGGGTGTTCCGGAAAGTAAGAAAAGGAATGTGTCCACCCTAGGTCCAGTGCTCGTATATATAGGATATAAAAGATCATGGAGAGATATGCTCTGCTACAAGGGTTTGTGATACGGGAGTAATTTTCTTAATTACTATATTTTGCAAGAATCGATTTTATTATCTTTAAAGCAAAATTAGGAATGTCTTTGTTCTCAAGATATTGGGATATTAGGATACTCCCAAATCTGGGTCTGTTGAGTAACCATTATCAATCTGCTCCCTTAACGGTAAGCATCTAACATCTAGGAACACCTCACTTTTTGGGAATGCAGTCCAGCAGGTCTCAGCCTCATTTTACCCAGCTCCTATTCAAGATGGAGTTGCTCCGGTTCACATGCCTCTGACAGTTGGGCAGATTCTTTGGTGCTCAACAGGCTCCCAAGGCCACCTTCTCCAGCTGCTAGGAGTCTAATTTCAGCCCTGTCTCCTCAAATCTTGTGCCCCTGAACAAGTGATTTGGTCTTGCTGATGGTCTCAACATGGTCTGAGAGTCCATGTGCTGTCTTCCCTAATGCCAAAATGGACTTGGCAATGAGTGGAGCCTTCTTAGTCGCCCCAGCCTGGACGCCCTAACCAAGTTTGAGTCTTCTTTTTATGTTTTTTTAAAGACAGATTTTCACTCAGTCACCCAGGCTGGAGCGAAGTGGCGCGATCTTGGCTCACTGCAACCTCTGCCTCCCTGGTTCAAGCCATTCTCGTGCCTTAGCCTCCCAAGTAGCTGGTACTACAGGCATGAGCCACCACGCCTGGCTAGTTTTTGTATTTTTAGTAGAGATAGGGTTTCACCATGTTGGCTAGGCTGGTCTTGAACTCCTGACCTCAAGTGATCTGCCTGCCTTGACCTCCCAAAGTGGTGGGACTACGGGTGTGAGCCACCATGCCTGGCTAATTTTTATATTTTTATAGTAGAGATGGGGTTTCACCAGGTTGGCCAGGTAGGTCTCGAACTCCTGGCACATTTCGGTCTTCTGACACATTCTAGTGGTGCTGAATTGGGGTGTTTTGGCTCCATCTGAGATGATGGGAACATCCCGGCTGCTGTTGGAAGTTCTGCCTTAGACCCAACTGCATCTCCCTTGAGGTCTCTGCCCTGCATTGTCTTCTTTCCATCTGCATTGCTCCAGCCTAGGTCCTTTTTGCTCTAAAGGAGTGGGACAGGAACAAAAACTGGTGAACTTTCTTACGAGAAAGAAAAGCATGAAACCTGAGTGCCCATTAACAAGGTGGGAGATGGCTTGTCTCTGTTCTTGACCTCCCAAAGTTGTTCACTTCAAGTTTTGACCCCCTGAGGGCCTCCTGTGTGCGAAACACTGTGCCAGTGCTGGAGGGACAAAGGCGTGGGCCCCTGTCTCATCTCTACCAAGGGACATTGGCAGGGATCTGGATTTCCCAGATTCCCAGGCGTGAGGAGTGTTGGGGAGAGGGTAACAGCTCCAGCCCTGTCCAATGTTTTGGTCCTGAAGATGGGCAGCTGGAAATAATGCATGTGCCGTCACCTTGAAAACCTTGGTCAAATATGGTTTGAGATATGAAGGTGATTGTTATTATTTTTATTTTTTTTTTTTTTTTTGAGGCGGAGTCTCGCTCTGTCGCCCGGACTGGAGTGCAGTGGCCGGATCTCAGCTCACTGCAAGCTCCGCCTCCCGGGTTTACGCCATTCTCCTGCCTCAGCCTCCTGAGTAGCTGGGACTACAGGCGCCCGCCACCTCGCCCGGCTAGTTTTTTTTTTTTGTATTTTTAGTAGAGACGGGGTTTCACTGTGTTAGCCAGGATGGTCTCGATCTCCTGACCTCGTGATCCGCCCGTCTCGGCCTCCCAAAGTGCTGGGATTACAGGCTTGAGCCACCGCGCCCGGCCGATTGTTATTATTTTTATGTCCCAAATGTGATTGGTTTTGAAGTTTCCATATTCTCCTGACTAGAGCTGTCCTGAAAATACCGCGGGAAGGTTTGAGCAAGGGGTCCCTCTCCCGCCTTTGTTTGTGAGGGTCCAGTTGGTCCTAGCCACTTCCTGAATGGCTCCTGTGTTGGGAGCTCCAGGTGAGGATGAGAAGGAGAGGCCAGCCTGAGTTCTGTGTTGCCTGGCATGATGACAGTGATGTGGTCTTGATTCTTTGCATGTCAGTCATGGCTCCCAAGTCTGGCAAAATGGACTCCTGGCTGATGTCTTCTCCACTGAGCCTCTGCAACCCCAGTGCATCATGGGGGTGTGTTGAATGCTTTCTGTGGGGTTGATTCCTGTTGCCATAAGGAGAATGGGGTAGGGCAGGGCTGTATCATCGTTGCCAGGAGATCTGACGGTGGAAGGGGTGAAGGGTGGAGAGGATCATGGGTGAGGACCAGAAAAGGAGGGGTGGGGCTTGAAGGTAGACAAGCGGAAGGACTGGGGGCATGGTAGGCATGCAGGTGGGAGGTGGGCGGGCACCCAAGTGGGCTGCCCGGGGGTGGTGCAGGGTGGATGAAGGGAAGAGATGCCCTAGGTGGGAGTGCTCATTCCACTGGCTACAGGGGATGCTCTAAGGGGTGCTGATGCAGCTTCACAAAGCCACTGAGGCATGCCTGGGACCTATTGTGACTGCCCATCACTCAGGAGCTTTCTCCGTGCCAGACACTGTGCTAAGCGCTCTACTTACCTTGCCTAATTTCATCTTCACTGGGGAAGTCCTGGGGACAGAGCTGAGGCTTTTGATCTGTGAATGAGAGAGCTCAGATCCAGAGGGGTAAAAATTTGCCAGATGTCACAGAGCTGCCCAGTGATGGAGCAGGGACTTCTGAGCCCAGGCTACCACCACTGAGGACACGACCACTCTTTGTGTCTCCTGCACAGAGCAGCTCCAGCAGGGGGCTGAGCTGAAGACCCCAACAGAAGAAGTCAAGATAAAATATAGCCCAAGTCCTAGTGCATTCTTCAGGGAGGGCCTTTTTGTGAAAACAGATTTTTTTTTTTTTTTGCCAGCAGTCAGCCTTTTGTACCATTTTCACATGGCCCAATTAGACAATTGCACCCCCTAATTAGCCAGCCTTAGACACTACTTGTTGCCTGCATAAAAATTCGCACATGGGGTTAAACGTTGGCAGGAAACTTCGTCCTTGCAAACGGGAGCCGTGGTGTCAGTGTTGGAGACGGGCCACCCTGCAGTGCATGGCCCGGACCATGCTAAACCCAGTCAGGCCCATGAGCACCCCCAGAGAACCCACGGCTCAGCCCCGGGACACTGTGAGACCACGTGAATCTGTTATCAGTGGCCAAAAAAGAGGGAAGACACAGAAGAGTCATAAATGTTAACTTTTTTAGCACTCTGTAATTCCGAAGTGATTCAACTGATTTGTTTCAAACTCTGCAGGAAAACCCAGCTGCGGCATCAGACATGAGCCCTCTCAGACCAGGAGGAATATTTTGCCCTTTAATGCTTAGCCTTAAGGCAGTGAGAGGGAGGATGCTGTGTTCTGATTTCCCTCGGAAGTGCAGCTTCCTGAGGGAGGGGTGTGTGGCATTTTCCAGAAGACTCAGGTCTGGCTGCTTCTCAGCAGGGAATGGTCCTGAGTCCACCCAGGTGCCCGATGCATGTTTCTTATTTATTTTAAAATAAATTTATTTATCTAAATTTATATATTGTTTACATATTTTTAAATTTTAATTTTAGAGACAGGGGCTCACTGTCACCCAGGCTGGAGTGCGGCCATGCAACCTCTGCTCACTGCAGCCTCCAACTCCTGAACTCAGGTGATCCTCTGGCCCCAGCCTCCTAAGTAGCTGGGACTACAGGCGTGCACCACCACACTCAGCAAATTTTACAATTTTTTTGTAGAGACATGGTCTTGCTATGTTGCCCAAGCTGATCTTGAACTCCTGGCCTCAAGCCATCCTCGTACTTCAGCCTTCCAAAGCACTGGGATTACAGGTGTGAGCCACCACCATGCCTGGTCCATGTGTATCTAATAATCAGCACAAATCATACCCCCAGAGGGAGCTAATATCTCTTGATTAGATCAATGCTGCTTTTCATCTCCTATGTGCCAGACACTGTGCTGGGAACTGGGTGACAGGCAAGGTCCTTGTTTAAGTTATGGGGCGGGAGAAGGCAGGGGTGGATAGAGGCTACACGGTACACCATACATGAACAGGATTATTCCCACTGGGAAAAAGTGGAACGTGGTAGGGACAGGGTGCCTCATTCAGATGGGGTGGTCTTGGGAGGCCTCTCTAAGGAAGTGACGCTCAATCTGAGACTGACATGGGAAGATGGAACCAGGCTTCCAGACAGTGGGATCTTGCAGGGCACAGGTCCCGAGGAGGGAACAGGCCTGGCACACTGGAGGATTTGGGGCTGGAGCATGAGAGATCAGGGAGGAGAGATGGGAAATTATGCCATAATGGCCCCGGGTCCCAGAGCCTTTGCACCATTACAGGCTGGGGCAAGGGGATCATTCCAAGGGCCATGAGAAGCCTCGAAGGGTATGGATGCAGGGCCCTTGGTGGGGAACAACGTAAACAGGCTTTCTTTCCATGGTAGGGGACGGTGTGAAGGACAGAAGTGTTCAGATTCTGTAGGGTGGTGGAGCTGACCTAAGCGATATATGCAGTCCTGTTTATTTCATCTCTTGGCCTGTATGTCCCCATCCCAATATCCTTAAAGTATCAAATCATTGCTAAATAAATTCCCATGAAGTTTACTTACAGGGGAAGCCAGCAAATAGTTCTTAATTTAAATTCTTGTTTTGGAAGAGAACAAGCTGGGAGAAGAGAATGCTTTCCATTCCCTGGTTTAAATCTCAATAAAAATGGCCATGTGAAACGTTTTGGGTAAAAAGGACCTTCTTTGGCTCCCATTTTGTCTAATGTGTTCAGTTCCTTTCCACGGATTGCTACCTTCCCTCCCTGCTGCCCCCGCCTGCAAAGAGACAGCTCTGCATCCATGTCCCATTTCTGTGTTATGGCTAGTGACAGACATAGTTATTAGAAGAAAGTTGTCTGATTTGAATTAAGCATAAACATGTCAGCTTAGTGGTCTGGACACCTTGTAATTCCTTGTGCATCATCTGTGCAAAGCTCTTCTTTGATGGTTTGGCGAAGTTTCCGCGACTGCATGGTCTACCCAGTGCCCACCATGCTTTTCCTCCAAGACATTTGGGTGGAAAATCCACAAAACAATAATAGATCAATACATTTAAATTAGAACTTTCAAAAATTCAATAATGGTATTTACAAATTAATAAAGCTCTGTAAAGAAAATATCTGCACTTCTTTATTTAGGGATACAGTTAATTTTTTCATTGATTAAGCATTCTTTTGGACGGGATGTGGGCAGGGAATTTTTTTTTTTCTAAGAAGGAAGTTCTGTGTGCAAACTAGAAGTATTTGTGTGTTTTTGGTCTCACTTGTAAGTTACTAATGCATCACCCGGACGAAGGCTGATAGTGAAGGAAGGAAGTATGGCTTGGCTTGGCTTGGCAAAAGCTGCCACAGCGGCGGAATCTACTGGATCCCATGTGATCTACATGGTTGTGATGAGGATGGAGGGAAGGGCAGGTGTACAAGTTCCTGAGGTAGGCGGCTCTGACTTCTGAAGCACACAGGTGTTAACTGTGTGAAGGAAATTTGGTATAGGAAATCATCATTTAGCAAACATAAACCAAGGAGCTAGTCTTCTTTGTGCAAAAGAATTTCCCATAGAAATCCTTAAAATTAGCCCAATGGTCTTGCACAATTAAAATCAAATATATTTCTTTTTCTCCTCCTAAAAATAACAAATGTGGCCAGGTGCAGTGGCCCACGCCTGCAAGCCCAGCACTTTGGAAGGCCAAGGTGGACGGATCACCTGAGGTCGAGAGCTCGAAACCAGTCTAGTCAACATGGTGAAACCCAGTCTCTACTAAAAGTACAAAACTTAGCTGGGCATGGTGCTGGGCACCTGTAATCCCAGTTACTTGGGAGGCTGAGGCAGGATAATTGCTTGAACCGGGGAGGCGGAGGTTGCAGTGAGCTGAGACCATGCCACTGCACTCCAGCCTGGGTGGCAGAATGAGACTCTGTCTCAAAAACAAAGAAATAAAAAACAAAAAACAAATGCAACTCAGGTTTTCAGGACTATGCCTCTTGTATCCAGGAAGGTAGATCTGTACCTTGCTAAGGTCTGGGGTCTGCCCAGTTCGGGTGGTGAACACACTGAGTTGCTGACAAGTTCCAGGAGGCCCTGTGGAGGCAGCTGCACCCCACCAACCACTCTTCCAGATGGATGTGGACACAGCCTGAACCACATACACACCTGCACGCCTGTGGCTCCAGGGCCTGCTACTCACTTACTCCTCCCCTTTATCCTCTCTTCTGCCTGCCTCTCTCTCTTCTTTCTTTCTTTCTTTCTTTCTTTCTTTCTTTCTTCCTTTCTTTCTTTCTTTCTTTTCTTCTTTCTTTCTTTCTTTCTTTTTCTTTCTTTCTCTCTCTTTCCTTCCTTCCTTCCTTCCTTTCTCTGTTTCTCTCTTTCTTTCCTTTCTTTCTTTTCCTTCCTTTCCTTCCCTTCCTTTTTTCCCCCCTTTCCTTCCCTCCCCTCCCCTCCGTTCCCCTTCCCTCCTCTACTCTCCCTTCCCCCTCCCTCCTTCCCTCCCTCTCTCTCTTTCTTTCTTTCTTTCTTCCTTTCTTTCTTTTTTCCTTCCTTCCTTCCTCCTTTCCTTCCTTCCTCCCTTCCTCCTTTCCTCCCTTCCTCCCTTTCTCTCTTTCTCTTTCCTTTTTTTCTTTTCCTTCCTTTCCTTCTCTTCCTTCCCTTTTCCCCCTTCCCTTCCCTTCCTTTCCCTTCCTTCCTTTCTTTCTTTCTGAAAATATTGATTGAGGACCCATGGCAGACCACAGGCTGTTTTAATGCTGGGGGCCTGGTGGTGAAGAGGGAGTCAAAGCCAAGACCCTCTTGTGGATGCACTATCCCAGTGCACTGGCACAAAGTGGACACCAGTGCTTTTCCTATTGAATGATGTCCTGGGTGGGACCCTGCTTTGGTTGCATGGGACCTTCAGGCATGGATGTGGGTCTGGACACAGGATTCTTCTTCCTGCATTGCATGGAAACCAGAAACCCCTGTGAAGTATGATGGTCAAAGTCATCCACTTCTTGTACCCTGAGGGTTGGGAGAGGAGGAATGGCTTGGAATAGGAGTACCCAGATGGTGTTTAGAAAATATGTATTCAGCCAGGCATGGTGGCTCACACCTGTAATCTCAGTGCTTTGGGAGACAAAGGTGGGAGGATTGCTTAAGGCCAGGAGTTTGAGACTAGCCTGGGCAACAGAACAAGACACAGTCTCTACAAAAATAAGAAGAATTAGCCAGGCATGGTGGCATAGCCTGTAGTCCCAGCTACTCAGGAGGCTGAGGTGGGAGGATCCTTTGAGCCCAGGCGGTTGAGGCTGCAGTGTGATCACGTCACTGCACTCCAGCCTGGGTGAAAGAGCGAGATCTTGTCTCTACAACAACAAAGAAAGCAAACAAAAAACCCATCTCCACCTCCCATTGGTTGCCAGTCTTTGCTACCTGCAGGATAAAGGTCTAACACCTGGACTTGATATTTGAGGCCTTCCCTGCAGCAGCCTCCCCAGGCATCCTTCTCTTTCATTCAGAGGTGGAAGGGCCTTTCCAGGAGCAGGAGCAGCCCTGAAATTGGGTGGAAATGGACATGAGGAAGGAAGAGCCGGTGGTGGAGTTTGTCTAGCAACTGCCCAGAGACTGAGGGTGGCAATGACCTGGTGGGGGTCAGTGTGGGTTGTGGTGGCTAAAGCGGGTCCAGGAGCCACCTGTCTGGGGCTTGGGTGCCCTGGAAAGCAGTGCTGGTTGCACTGTGGGGACAGCTGCCTGATGGGTGTCTCCCAGGGTAACTCATCCATTACCCTGGTTGCGGTGCTGCCTCTCTTCTCCTGGAGCTCCTGACCATCCTCTGTGGTCTTGTCATTGCTCCTTCCTGCTCCATGCCTGCCAGTTCCAGTCCTTGTCACCTGCAGGATAAAGGTTAACATCTGCACTTGACATTCAAGGCATCTCCCCAAGCATCCTTCTCCTTCCAGACCCTGCACGACAAGCTGCCATCTCCCAGGGAATGGGCAGGACACACCTGTCCACCCCTGGGTCTTGGCTTTTATTATTCCTTCTATCCATATTCCACCTACTTCTCCCCAGCTTTTCAGACTTGATGGTTCACCCCAGGTGCAACTCTGCCTCTGTCATGAATCTCCTGTCTTCTGAAATCTGCATGTAGGCACTGCCTGGAGGTCCCTTCAGTGACGCTGCTTTGGGTCCCCAGCTGGGTGGAGCTATGACCCCATAGAGCATCCGGTGCTTAGTGGGACCCCGTGGAGATATCTGAAGGAGTGGCAGTGCCTGGATCACTGAGCTGGCAGACAGACGTCAGGGATCATGTGGCAATGTCTGTCTGTCTCACTCCTAACTCAAACTTCAATTTAAAAAAATGTGACCCAGAGCATTCTGATGTCAGCTGGAGTTGCATCCCAGGCCCCTCAATACTGGTCCCATTCTACCTTTCCAGCTTCATCTCAGGCAACATCTTCCCATCCCCCAGCTCTTTGCCTATGCTGTCTTAGAAAGCCAGCCATTTTTCTCCTTCACCTCCACTCCAGAAAACTCCTATTCATCCTGCAAGAGCCAGCTGAAAACTCACCTCACTACAGAAGCCAATTCTCATGCTGCTCAGAGTGGAGTTAGCCCCTCACTCAGGTTGAGCTTTCATCTCTGTTACCTGTGACTCTTCCGACCATGTTATTGTCTCTCTACAGTCTCTCCTTATGAATGTCTGCCCCTCTTTTCTCTTATCTCCTTTTTTGAGATAGGGTCTCACTCTGTCACCCAGGCTGGAGTGCAGTGGTGTGCTCGTGGGTCACTGAAGAGTTGGCGTCTCTGGGCTCAGGTGATCCTCCCACCTCAGCCTCTCAAGTAGCTGGTACT
The DNA here is from genome assembly GCF_009764315.1 of Trachypithecus francoisi. NCBI lineage: Eukaryota > Metazoa > Chordata > Mammalia > Primates > Cercopithecidae > Trachypithecus > Trachypithecus francoisi. The sequence goes on from NW_022681457.1 coordinate 59,533,519, forward strand.
ACAGGTGCATGCCACCATGCCTGGCTATATTTTAAATTTTTGGTAGAGAGGGGGTCTCAGTATGTTCCCCAGGCTGTTCTTGAACTCCTGGGATCAAGCGATTCTCCCGCCTTGGCCTCCAAAAATGTTGGGATTATAGGTGTGAGCCATGGTGCCTGGCCTCTTCTCCCTTCTGACATGTAGTGGGTCTTTGGTCCACATTTGCCAACCTCAATATTTGTAGATCCCTAGGGCAGGGCCTGGTGCACAGCCAGGGCTATAGGTATTAGTTATTTATTTGTGGCTCTCAGGAACCGACTTTTGGTGAAAGACACTTGGAAATTAGCCCTGCATCTCACAAAACACTTCTATTATAGTGGAAAGAGCGGCAGTGCTTGTCTGTGGGTCGCTGGCATGGACAGCAGGGGACTGCTTCTGAGGGCTTATCCAAAGCCACAGCCTATCAGCAATTTTTAAGATAACATGTTGACATCCGTGTGTTTAAGATTCTGATAAAAAGATGCTAGAGAAAGCAATGTGCAGGCGAGAGTCGGTCTGTTTGATGTGTGATTGAAGTGTCAGTGGAGACACACAGAGAAAGGTGGTTGGTCAAAGATGAAGCACTGTTTTCATGCTAAAGATCTGCCCTCACTCATGGACTCCAGTGTCCCGTGGCTAGAACCTGTCCGGGCCTCAATATGGTACCAGAGGGAGGCCTGGATGTGGGGAGAAAGGCAGGTGCTTAGCTGGTACTTGCAAAGGAAAATTTGCAAAAGGGGCTGTCACAGAGCTGTTGCCAGTTGCTGCCTGACGAATCTTGCTCTGAGCAGGACCGTGTGGACCCGAGACTTCTGTAGCCCCTGGTTGCTATGGGCTGGACCCCAAAGACCCCATTCAGGGAGGCTGATGCAGGGGCCATGCTTGAGAGATGCCTGGAACCTGCCCTCCCATGGTCGCCAGCGGTGAGGGACCCACTGCCTCTTTCCAAGCCATTTATTGCCACTTACCACGGGTTTGGCTTACATCTGCTGCTGAGAGCAGAGCGATCCCAATTTGGAAGCCGTGGAGGCCGTTTTTCACCCACACTGACATAAGCCATGACTCTCGAAGCTGATGACACACTTGAGATAAGGTCAAATGCTCAACAGAAAGGGACATTTGTTGCTTAATCCCTGTTTGCAGAGAGGCTGCAGACACTAATGGCTGGAGGGATATGTGGTCTTTGTCCCCAGGGGACCTGGCTGGAAGGCAGGGCCCTCTCCACTCCATCATGTGGAAACTACTTACCCGACTGCACAGGATATCAGGGAAGAGGCTTAGAAAATCCAGCCTAGAAAGAGGACTTGGACCCTACTTAAGGGAAGGGGATGGGGAGTGTTCTTGAGATGTAGGTGTGAGGGCTGTTTGGTCAGTGGGCTTTGGGCCCTGGAGGGAGCTGTGTGATGAGCCAGGCACCAGCTGGGCATCTGCGTGGATAGGATGGTTGATAGGTGTCTTCCTCCTGCTTCCCATGTCATCTCCTGTGGCTCTCAGATTTTGAGGTCAGGTTTCGAGGCTGTAAGAGGTGCTGATTTGGTCAGGATGTAAGTACTGGCAGAAACAGGAAGGGAAAAGAAAAGATAGGGGCATGTCTGTAAGATTTCCCGGGCGAGTGAATCAGAATGAATGGTGGCCTACTTCAGTCAACCTGAGTTAAGATAAAGAAGCCCACGGATCACCCTGGCCTGGGACCTCCGTGAAAGTATCCGTGTGGATTTCCTCACTGGGTCTTGGGTGCTGTTGAGAGAGGTCATGTGACTCTGCCTAAATCAAGTTAGATCTCCCTACAATGACAGATGCTCGGTGGGGTTAGGCAGGGGGCTTGGAGGCACCCTCCGGAACCCTTAATGGGGGTGTCTCTGCTCCTCCAGCCACTGTGACCACTTTGTAGGGCTTATCGTCCCAGCCCTCATGGTCCACTGGAAGGTGGGAGTTCCACTCCAGAGAGACCACTCAGCGGTGGCCATGCCTGGGGCTTGCCATCCAGGTGCAGACCCCTCCACGATCGCCTTCTCCCTCCTGTGCTTGGCAGGGCTTCTTCAACTTCTTCACTTAGGGGAATTTTCCAGGGCAATCCAGTGTTGTAGGTCTAAACCTTCACGGTGTTTTCTTGCATGCCAAGGCTGTTAGGAGAAGCTGAATGTGCTGTTATCAAGAGACCAGTTCTTTAGAGACAAATATTGTGATTTTCAGAGTTAGGATGGAGTGTAAGATTTTTTTTCCTGGTTAATTTACAGTAGTCAATGGGAAGACCACTTTCTAGGCTTAAAAATTGTGTGCTGGATGCTACTAGATCTCATTCAGACAGCTGGCAATGGCCATTTATGTAGGGTGAGCTGACCAACTGCAGGGGGCTCTATTTCCTGCAAGTCTCCCCTGCGAAGCAAGTGTAGCCCCTTCAGGAGGTGTAAAGGCTTGAGGACCTGTGGGGAAGGAGGGAGTCCCATGTCCCACCTCTCTTGATGCACCAGGCTCCTCCTACCATGAGCCAGAGAACACAAGACTGAGTGTCAGGCCTGCTTGTTTCCTTTCCTTGGGTGTGGGACCCCCCCCCCCCGCAGTGTGAGTTCACCCAGTCCGCACGGGTTCCATGAGCCTCCACAAAGCCCAGGCCTGGTTCTCCAATTCCCAAGTAGAGCTTTGGTTTGTGCAGCTCTTCTACTCAAAGCGGGTTTTCAGAAGGCCAACCATGTGGTTGGTGATACTCGTGTATGGGGTACACCTGGGGAGAGGTTTCCTGGGAGGGTGAACACTTGCATAGAGGGTCATCTTAGTGACCTCGAAAAATCTAGCGACCATAGATGGGACCTTGCCTCTCCTCTACTCTGGACACGAGACCCTTGTAAAGAAAATTCCATTTTTGCGCTAGACGCATGCTCCTCATCCATGGATTTAAAAAAAATCTTGTCCATGCTACACAGCTCAGAAATCTCTTAACCTGTCCAGTACAGATACAACTAGTAATGATTTGTCCCCAGGGACTATGTTATGGTGACACTCATCATGGGCCATTCTCTGTCTTTCTCATTCATGAGAAAGTTCCAGACTGGGCTAAGCCAAGGCCAAAACTAGAACCCTTGAAGGTGCTGGCCCAGAAAATGCCCTTTGGGTGAAGTGATGGTGCCCTCGGCTCCTGAATCCCAGCAGATTCTCTTTCTAGGGACTCCATTTCTGTCCCACCCAATGAGGTCCTGCTGACCCAAGCAGATAGCAGAGAGCTGCTGTGGGCCCCTCCAGCTCCCCACCTTCCAGAAGGGTCACTTGGCTGCTGAGTGTCGTGCGGTGACATTTTCCAACTTAAGCTGTAAAGGTCTCTAGAAAAAGATTTTTTCCAGCAGAATTAGAGAGGAAAGAAGGCTTGCCAGGCCCCATGGCACACTGTTTCTGATACGTTTTTCCTAAGGTTTCTCAAATGGTGACTGGGATCCCAACTCCTCCCAGGGGATTCCCTCCCTCCAAGATATCTCAGTAGATATTCAATGGGAGACCTCAGAGGTGTTCAAGGAAGGACTCCATCTCCGTCGAGGCAGCTGCTGTGCAGGGGAAGGTTTACTCCTCCCTCAGCACTTGCTGTCACCTGAATCTACTTCCTAGGGTTTAGCTGCATGAGGGCTGAGGTAGTGTTGAGTAGAGAGAAGAGGAGAGAAACCTGCCAATTTGCTTTTTTTCCTTTCCTTTAATCTTTAGTTCAGCTGCCCTTAGTATAAGCTGGAACTTATAAAATAGGAAAAAACGCTTGGGACTTCTCTTCTTTCTCTGTTAATAAGCTCGCACATTGAAAAGGGTCTGGGTGAGAAGAAAAGGAAGCCCAAGTGAGAGTAGCATTAAATAAAACACTTTAGGGTGAGGCAGGATCGGGGTGGCAGGCAGCTGCAGGGGAGTTTCATTGCTAGAAAGTGGTAGACCACTGGAGTTGAACTCTCCAAAGGGAAAGGCTGGAGGGGCTGAAGTTTATACCAGGGCTACAGGCTCCCCAGCCCCTATGCTGGTCCCCACTTGGCCATACCAATCTTTCTAGCCAGGCTCTTTGAGAGCAAATCCCACATTCTGCAAGAGATCTGGAAATCCAGTCTTCTTTAGGTCTGAAGGCGCTTTTGTTTCCAAATCTATCAGAGCCTGGAGTGTCCTTTGTATCCCTTAGAAACATTCCATGCAAAGGCAGGGATCCCCACTGGCAGGGCAGGAGGCAGGCAGCCCTGTGAGCTTTCTGGAGGATTCTAATCAAGTGACCGGGAGGCCGGAGCTCTTGGCATCACTGCCAGCCCCCGCCCCCATGTTTACACTCAGCCCCCCTTGGCACCAATAGGGATCTCAAACCCAGCCTGGGACCTTGGGAGCATCTATTCCAATGTCAGAATAAACAGAAATCCCCACTTGAGAGTGTTATGAATCTTCTCAACACAGCAGTTTATAAACCTCGGGGGCTGCATGCCCTTGAGTGCTGGCAGCGTTAATATTTATTCACTAGGGACCAAGTTTTGCCTGCAGAAGCCCATGCTGGGTGCCTGGAAATCCTCCTGTGATCAGAGCCAGGGGCAGAGTCCCAGCCCTTGTACTGCACGTACCTGGGAAGGTGGTTAGGAGCAGGCCTGGAATGCCCCCAACACGGATGAATCACTCACTGACACTTTGTCCCTAGGAAATTCCAAAACACAAGCGCACAGGATGTCTTGCCCATTTCTGATCCCAGGTCCAAAGGGCCTACCTCCTGCCCCACATCTGTCCCAGTAGACTTGACTTTGAACTGCTTTTGTTGGCTGGGTGCGGTGGTGCACACCTGTAATCCCAGCACTTTGGGAGGCCGAGGTGGGTTGATCACCTGAGGTCAGGAGTTTGAGACTGGTCTGACCACCACGGTGAAACCCCATCTCTACTAAACACAAAAAATTAGCTGGGCATGGTGGTGCATGCCTGTAATCTCAGTTACTTGGGAGGCTGAGGCAGGAGAATCTCTTGAACCTGGGAGGCAGAGGTTGCAGTGAGCTGAGATCGTGTCATTGCACTCCAGCCTGGGCAACAAGAGTGAAACTCCATCTCAAAAAACAAACAAACAACAAAAAACTGCTTTTGTTCAGGGTGAACCTTATTCTTAGTGCTTAATTGCAAAGAATGATAAAGTCCAGGATAGAACACAGAGTGATCTGAGAAAGACCAGGAGAAAGAGAGAGAAAGATAAAGGTACACACGGAAAAAGAAAAACTTGCTTTCAAATTCGCTGACAAACAGCATCTTCCACCAAACTTTCTCTTGTTCTGATTGTAACTCCCAGCCACCCCTTAGCTAGCTGTCTTTGAATTATAATTGCCTCTCAAACTCCTGGTACTGTAACCTTAAACCTTGTAATGGTGCCCCAGGACAAATCAGTATTAATTTAGCTGATGCAGTATGTCTTAGACATCTCTCTAGCCTCCACTTTGAATAAGGATTTCCGTGCCCTGCCTCCCCCAAAAAAGTGTATTTTAGGAGTGACGGAGCAAGTGTGCATGGATTCTAGGTTGTGATTCTCGGCTGTCCAGAGCTGGGGGCCGGAGGAGAGGGGAGGTGCTCAGCTTCCATGACTCTGTGGGGAGAAGGGAGTGTCTGCTCTTCCACAGCCCTGGGAGGACGCTCAGCCACACCCTCTCCCTTGAGAATTCCAGTCCTTCCTAGGGGAGGCCCAGTGCTCTCATAGGTCTCCTCTAGAATTTGCAGGAAACCAGTAGGAAACCACAGATCCCCTGGGGCGAGGGAGGTAGGGACAGAAAGATTGTGCAGTTGAATCTAAAATACGAAGGGAGGGTAGGAGCAGCCGCCAAAGGGATTTCATTAAGGAGACCACAGAATTTAGCCTTATGAAGTTCACGCCCATGTGGAGACAATGCCAGGGTAGCCAGAGATGGGTTGGAAGGCCTGGGATGTAGAATCCATGCCCTGCACCACCTCCCGGCAGCAATTATCTGCGGTTAGCTGGTTACTCCGAGCTGCCAACTCCTCATTGCCACGGCCTCCCAACTGAGCCTGGGACATGGCATTTTCTGAGCCAATCCTCCCACTTTCTGTGTGATTTCCATTTTTTCTAGGGTGTCTCTGTTCTTACAAGTACATCAGATAACTGCTCTTAAGTGAGCTAAAATTAAGCTCCCAAACAAAGAGTTATGAGTGCTGTTTTATTTCTGGAGATGAAAATTGCACGAGTAACTTATTTATTTGACTACATTACATTACAGTAGAAGGAAGGAGAGGACTGTGGTGCAAAATAGTAATTAACTGTTTTTTCTCTGTCCTGAAAATTAGTGCATAGTTAGATCAAAATATGACAGGGTGCACGCTCATTTAATTTTTTAAATTGCTTGGTAACTTCAAATAAAACCACTGCCATGGATCTGTAGGACTGTGTGAATGCTGAATACTCAATGGCATTTTGGAAACCACTTTTGTGTGATCTGTATGGCACAAGATGATAGCATTCATTCATTTATCTGGTCAGCAAATATTAACAACACCTACTGTGTGAAGCTGTCTCTGGGGAGCAGTCATATGCGCTGGGGAATTATGTGAGTCCAAGATGCTGAAGAACAAGGACGATCCGCTCTCATTTATGTATCCATCCACTCATTCATTCACTCAACAACCACTTAGGCAGTTTCATTTCTCTGTTGAGGTTCCTGCTCACAGTTTAATGTGGTGGGTTGGGAGGGGGCGGGGGGGGGGTGGCAGGAAATGAGAACTACCAGGATAGGTATGAGTCACTGAGGCTTGTTTGCTGATCTGATCAAAAGAAGCACAAGCAAAGCCATCCAAGAAGAGGGTCCGATTCATTCATTTCTTCCTGTGCTCACTGATTAATTCACTCATTCCAAAGAGTTTATTGAAGACCTACTGTGCCCTGCAGATAGGATGATGAGTGAAAATAGACTTGATCCCTTCTTCATGGAGCTTACAGTCTGGAGAGAGGGGCAGATGTTCATCAGAGAATCACATGAACCAATGTGAAATCATTTGTCTGGCAGATGCCTTAAGGAGAGGTGTCTGGAGCTCACGGAGCCTCTGGTCCTAGGCTAGGGGCAGCATCATATTCTCAGGCAAGGGTTACATGGAAACGGCTCAGGGAAGAGCATTGCAGGCAGATGGAACAGCAAGTGCACAGACCCTGTGGCAGATGGAACTTGGTGAAGATGAAGGCTGAAGGGTGGGCAGAGTGGGGCTAGAGGCACAGAGGAAGGGAAAGCTGTGAGCTGAGCTGGAGAGAAAGATTGAGGTGACGCCATGGAGGCCTTGATGAAGGATTTTAGGCTTTATTTGAAAAACAGTGGGTAGGCCGGGCGTGGTGGCTCAAGCCTGTAATCCCAGCACTTTGGGAGGCCGAGACGGGTGGATCACGAGGTCATGAGATCGAGACCATCCTGGTCTACATGGTGAAACCCTGTCTCTACTAAAAAATACAAAAAAAAAAAACTAGCCGGGCGAGATGGCGGGCGCCTGTAGTCCCAGCTACTCGGGAGGCTGAGGCAGGAGAATGGCGTAAACCCGGGAGGCAGAGCTTGCAGTGAGCCGAGATCGCGCCACTGCACTCCAGCCCGGGCTACAGAGCGAGACTCCGTCTCAAAAAAAAAAAAAAGAAAAACAGTGGTAAAGCCATCATGCAATGTACATGTTGTTTAAGGGGCGATGTAGGCAGAATGGAAGCCTGGGTGTTTGGTGGTGTTGGACAGGGCAGTGGTGGAGGAGATGGAGAGAAAGCAGATGTGAAACATGTGTGGGAAGAGCCGCCTTTGGTCCAGAGGTGGAAGCTGAAGGAGTCAGAGTCTGCAGGGGTAGCTGGGCAGGCAGAGACGGTAGGGAATGGCATGTGCAGATGGAAAAAGCGCAGCTCTCTATCAGATCAGTGAGCGAGCCTCAGTGACTCACACTGGAGGCCACAAGACCTGTAACAATGAACACACAAGACCCCCTTGGATGGCTCCTTAATTGGTGGTCCAAGACTTTTCCTTAAACGACTTTCCTTTTCTCCCTCTTGTGTTACAGGATTGCAGAAATTTTCTGAAGCCAGTCCAACAGGTGTGCCCACCTATTGCCTACTTATCCATGATGAACCCTTACACATTGGGTAATTGTGTGTGCAAATGGGTAGTTAGGTATCTAACTACGATAGTGCATGTTTGGGCATGTAATTACTAGATTTGCATTTGCAAATGCTCATTTCCTTAAACAACCCTCTCCCCACTCCCACTTCTCAGCTACCCTCCTATCCCACAACACACACATACCCAGGTGTAGGACTGGGCCAGGTGCATCTCTTACGTCTGCTTAGCTGCACCAGAGGAAGCTCCTTCTTCAGTGTCCCTTCCCCATTCTATGCACCACCACGCCCTCCACACTGAGAGGAAGAACCAGTGACATGGAAGAAACCAGTGACATGGCCCTGTCTTCTTCCACCTCTGGTGGTAATTGTTTGCCCCGCTTGTAAATAGTACAGTCTGGAAATTACACATGAGCAGTTGCTTTTCTACTCCCACATCAGCCTCACGTTTCCAAGGGAGAATCACCATTTATGAACTGGACTTGCACAAACTAGTGTGCAAGTGAGCTGCACACTGAGCTGAGCTCAAGAGAAAGGTTGAGGTGACACTGCGGAGGCCTTGATGAAGGATTTTAGGCTTTATCTGAAAAGCAGTGGGTAAGCCATCATGCCATATGAAGGATTGTTTAAGGAGTCAACCCATTAACACTGGTTTTGGAGCACTGGTTTCGGAGTCTTGCATATCTGATTCCCCTTTTAGCTTGTGAGCTTGGTTACTCCTCAAAATAAACGTAATGTATTTTCAGGGTTTAGTGTAATCCTTATTTGCGTTAACACGTTTGTGCTTCATGTCATTGTACTAAATGAAGTTCTAGTCTTCTTAGGGCTTTCGTTGTACACAAAGAGACAATGCTTAGATGAATCTTAATTGCTACCAATTTTCATTTTATCTATGGTACAAGATTAATAAAATGTGATAAAAGAAGGAACTGACAGGACAGATAGTTTATGACCCTAAAATCAGGTAAGTCTACAAACAGAAAAGGTGTCATTTTGGATACCATAAAGGGGATGTTCGATAACTAGAACATAGAAGTGGCATTTTGTTGTTTTGTTTGCGTATCTACAGTCAGACACCTAAGGTACACATCTGATGTGGGGTGGACCAGTTGTAGTTTAACGTTAAAACTCAGTCCTGCTGGTGGATGTAGAATGCTGGTCTGAATGTGTCAGAGTGAATTGGTTAAGAACTGTGCCTCCTGCAGGAAGATGACTCAGGCTCACCCAGACCTTGGTTTATCTGCCTGAGAAGGGCCACCAGGATGCCTTTTCTGGGGAGATTCCATATGTTGTGCCTAAATGTATCAGTGATTGGATTTTAGTGCCATGTTCTCTTTTGACAACAAGCTTTGCTTCTGCCATGGTAAAATGCAGCCTTAATAGCTGTGTACCTCTTCACGTGGCTGAGTCTGAGAGGCAGCAAAAGATCTACCTTTCTCCATCATTTTTGTTTGGTAAGGACTTTTTATCACTTTAATGCAAGTTAAGGTTTGTTTTGAATATAAGGCTTATGATAACTAGGTCAGTTACATTTTTATTTTCATTATGTTTTTTAAGTTAATAAACTTGATTTTTAAAGGGCAGTTTTAGGTTTGTAGTAAAATTGAGTGGAAACTACAAAGCCCTGTCCCCACACTTCCTCACGATCGACATCCCCCACTACATCAGTACAATTGTTACCACTGATGAACTACATTGACACGTCATTATCACCTGAAGTCCACGTTTACATTAGGGTGCACTCTTGGCGTACATTCTGTGGGTTCGGACAAATGCATCTTGACATGTATCCACCATTGCAGTATCGTACAGAATCATCTCCCTGCCCTAAAACTCTTCTCTGCTCTGCCTACTTCATTATGTTTTTAAAAACTGATTTTTCACCAAACAAAAAATGCCAGTCACCAAAAATCCCAGTCTTTTATTTAAGCAGAGGGTTGTTTGGTACCTCTCTCCATCTCCCAATGGGATAATTTTGCCTGTAGGTGGGAAATTGAACTGGCAGATCTCTTTCAAAGAAGAGATCACATGATCTGTGTTCTAGAGTCTATAAAATAACCAATTGAAAAGGAAGTGTCCAATTTGACTTATATTTTCTGGATCAATTTGACGTTCTAGGAATTTGGGGTTGACTTTTGCATTTGGCAATTTCTTTAGATTTGTCTCTTCCATCCATCTTTCTTTGAGAAACTTGATGCAGACCTGCCAATTGTTGTAGCGTAGCAGTTTCAGGGAAGAGAGTACGGAAGTGGGGTCTAAGGACAGGAGAAGTTTTCTACAGATGTGTCCTGCCTCCATTTTCTATGAGAGGGCTCGCTCTCTTTTTTTTTTTTCGTTTTTTTTTGAGACAAAGTCTCACTCTGTAGCCCAGGCTGGAGTGCCACTATAGTGGCATGACCTCGGCTCACTGCAACCTCTGCTCCCCCCGCCAGATTCAAGCTATTCTCCTGCCTCAGCCTCCCGGGTAGCTGAGATTACAGGCGTGCACCACAACGCCCGGCTAATTTTTGTATTTTTAGTAGAGATAGGGTTTCACTATGTTGGCAAGGCTGGTCTCGAACTCCCGACCTCAGGTGATCCACTTGCTTCGGCAGGCCAAAGTGCTGGGATTACAGGTGTGAGCCACCGTGCCCAGCCAAGCAGGCTCTCTTTTAAAGGGCTTCCTGACCTCAGACCAGCTAGGCACTTCTGCCTTCCTGCAAACTGCTTCTTACACTCCAGCTCCTTGCTAGAACCCAGAGCTCCCATTTGGCCCTTCCACATCCTATAACTCTATGGCTGCAAACCTGGGCACTTACTACTCGTTAGAACTTGTTACTTCAGGTCTTGGATAATAGAGGCTGGGGTGACAATGGTTGTGGCTTGAGACTCAGGTGATAGGAAAAACTGTACCTGTTCCTGAGTTTGTGTTCTTAATCTCATGATTCATTAACAGATGGTGTTCAGTGTCTGAAGCCACATTCGCATTATAAATGGGAGAATTTTGCGGAAAGAACGGACTCTCCACCTAGCCCTCATCTCTTGTCCATTTTGTCAAACAAATCTACATGTGTTAAAATTGCAAAGAGCGAAATACACACACAGCACTCACAGATGAATGCATGCGAAACTGGTGAAGTCTGGGTAAAGCTGGAGGGGTGTATCAATGTTAGTTTCCTGGCTGTGATGCTGAACTATCTATCATTATGCAGGATGTTACTATTGGGAGAAACTGGGTGATGAGTAGCTGAGATTCCTCTATTATTTCTTACAACTGCATGTGAATCTACAATTATCTCAAGACAAAAAGTTTAAAAAAACTCAGCTTTTACTTCTTTGTTTTATATTGCCATTTCTGCCGTATCCCTTACAGTTTGGTGTTCTGTGGATTCTTTACTAATCTGCCTCGTTTATTTAAATGTTAATTGTCGTCTGTTAATTTGATTTCAGTACTTGAAGCCAAACTCAACAATAAGACCTCTTAATGATTACAAGGTATTAGGGCTTGGAGAAGGGGGTCTGAGAAGACCGTCATCCCTACAAGAAAGTAACCAGTGTTCAGAAATAAATAGGCATAAGAGAAATAGAAGGAGAGAGAGAAAGACGGAACACCCCAATGGAAAGAATGACTGATTGGCAAATTTAAGAGCTCACAAAAACAGACCAGGTCTAGGATGTTGAAAAGTAGGAACAGAAAATAGCCCATGATTTTAAACATGAATTCTTTAGTTTCTTTTCCCCTTTTAAATTTTGAAATAATTATAGATTGATAAGAAGCTGCAAAGATAGCATAGAGAAGTCTTTGCTTTTCCCCATTGCTTGCATCTTAGATAACTGTGGTGCTGCAAAATAGCAAAAGCAGGAAACCAACATCGCTACAATGTACCTGACCAGTTCTGGGTCATTTGATCACATCTGTAGATTCTGTAACCGCTGCCTCTATTATGACACAGAAGTGCTCCTCACCACAAGATCTCCCTCATGTACCCATTTGCAGTTATATCCCCTCCCGGCCCCAACCATCCCTAGCCCTTGGTGCCTACCGATCGGTTTAATTTTCTCAATTTGAGAATGTTATATAAATGGAATTGTATGATATATGACTTTTGGCATTGGCTTTTTCTTTTTCTTTTTTCTTTTAAATTATAGTTTAAGTTATGGAGTACATGTGCAGAATGTGCAGTTTTGTTATATAGATATACACGCGCCATGGTGGTTTGTTGCACCCATCAACTCGTCACCTACATGAGGTATTTCTCCTAATGCTATCCCTCCCCTAGCCTCGTAACCCCCAACAAGCCCCAGTGTGTGATGTTCACCTCCCTGTGTCCATGTGTCCTCATTGTTCGACTTCCACTTATGAGTGAGAACATACTGTGTTTGGTTTTCTGTTCTTGTGTTAGCTTGCTGAGAATGATGGTTTCCAGCTTCATCTGTGTCTCTGCAAAGGACATGAACTCATCCATCCTTTTTTATGGCTGCATAGTATTCCATGGTGTATATGTGCCACATTTTCTTTATCCAGTCTATGATTGATGAACAGCTGGGTTGGTCCCAAGTCTGCAGGTTCCATTCTGTAGGTTCTCAGCTATTGTGAATAGTGCTGCAATACACATACGTGTGCATGTCTCTTTATAGTAGAATGATTTATAATCCTTTGGGTGTATACCCAGTAATGGGATTGCTGGGTCAAATGGTATTTCTAGTTCTAGATCCTTGAGGAATCACCACACTGTCTCCCACAATGGTTGAACTAATTTATACTCCCACCAACAGTGTAAAAGCATTCCTATTTCTCCACATCCTCTCTAGTATCTGTTGTTTCCTGACTTTTTAATGATCGCCATTCTAACTGGTGTGAGATGGTATCTTACTGTGGTTTTAATTTGCATTTCTCTGATGAGCAGTGATGATGAGCTTTTTTTCATATGTCTGTTGGCTACATAAATGTCTTCTTTCAAGAAGTGTCTGTTCATATTCTTCATCCACTTTTTCATGGTTTTTTTTTTTTTCTTCTTGTAAATTTGTTTAAGTTCTTTGTAGATTCTGGATATTAGCCCTTTGTCAGATAGATAGATTGCAAAAATTTTCTCCCATTCTGTAGGTTGACTGTTCACTCTGATGATAGGTTCTTTTGCTGTGCAGAAGCTCTTTAATTAGGTCCCACTTCTCAATTTTGGCTTTTGTTGCCATTGCTTTTGGTATTTTAGACATGAAGTCTTTGCCCATGCTTATGTCCTGAATGGTACTGCCTAGGTTTTCTTCTAGGATTTTTATGGTTTTCTGTCTTATGTTAAAGTCTTTAATCCATCTTGAGTTAATTTTTGTATGAGGTGTAAGGAAGGGGTCCAGTTTCAGTTTTCTGCGTATGGCTAGCTAGCCAGTTTTCCCAATACCATTTATTAAATACGAAATGCTTTTTTTTTTGTTTTTGAGATGGAGTCTTGCTCTGTCACCCAGTCACCCAGGCTAGAGTGCAGTGATGCAATCTTGGCGCACTGCAACCTCTGCCTCCCAGGTTCAAGCGATTCTCCTGCCTCAGCCTCCTGAGTAGCTGGGACTACAGGCGCCCACCATCATGCCCAGCTCAATTTTGTATTTTTAGTAGAGATGGGATTTCACCAAGTTGGTCACGCTGGTCTGGAACTCCTGACATCAAGTAGTCCACCTTCCTCGGCTTCCCAAAGTGCTGGGATTACAGGCATGAGCCACCGCACACAGCCTTGGCATTGGCTTTTTAAGATTCAGCATAATGCCCTTGAGCGCCGTCCACGTTTTGCATGTATTAAGAATTCATTCCTTTATATTTCTGAGTAGCACCCCATGGCATAGATGTACCACAATTCGTTTCACTATTCTATTGTAGGACTTCCTCCCCCATCCCCAGAATTTGGCTGTTTTAGCCAAAACTTCTGTGAACTATGGCATACGGGTTTTTGGATGAACGTAAGTTTATTTTTCTAATGTAAGTACTCAGAAATGCAAATGTTAGATCGTATGGTAAGGGTATGTTTTATTTTTTATTTTTTAAAGAAGATGTCAAAGTTTTCCAGAGTGGCTGTACCATCCTGCATTTGTACCAGCAAAGCATGAGAGATCAGGTTGTTTGCATCCCCAGCAGCATTTGGTATTGTCATTTTGAACACAATTTCAACTGTTTAATCAGTATGTAGTGTTATATCATCATGCTTTTAATTTGTATTTCCCTAATGGATGGTGATGCTGAACATATTTTCATGTGTTTATTTGCTATTCATATCTCTTTTTTGGTGAAATATCTAGCCATGTCTTTTGCCTGTTTTCTAATTATATTATTTATTGAGTTGAGTTTTGAGGGGTTTTGTTTTGTTTTTGAGACAAGGTCTCACTTTGTCACCCAGGCTGCAGTGCAGTGGTGCTATCATAGCTCATTGCAACCTTGAACTCCTGGGCTCAAATGATCCTCCCACTTCAGACTCCTAAGTGAGCAGTTGAGACTACAGGTGTAAGCCACCATGCCTGGCCTGAGAGTTCTTTCTACATATTAAATATGAGCCTTTGGTCAGATATATGATTTGCAAATATTTTCCCCTAGTCTGTAGCTTGTCTTTTTATCTTCTTAGCAGGGTTTTCTGCAGAGCAAAAAAGTAATTTTGACAAAATCCAATTTATTAATTTTTCCTTCTGTGAATTTTACTTCTGGTATCATATCTAAGAACCATTTGCCCAGGACCTAGGTTCCTATATTTTTTTTCTTATATTATCTTCTAAAAGTTTCATAGTTTTGTGCTTTATATTTACATTTATAATCCATGTTTTGTGTAAGATATGAGATTTAGGTCAAGGTTCTTTTTTTTTTGCTTATAGATATCCAGTTGTTCTAGTTCCATGTGCTGCAAAAAACTCTCCTTCCTTCATGGAATTGATTTTGCATCCTTGTCAAAAATCAGTTGGCCTTACCTGTGTGGGGGGCTACTTCTGAGTTGTCTGTTCTGTTCCATTGATCTATGTATTCTTTTTCTTTTATGAGATGGGGTCTCACTCTGTCACCTAGGCTGGAGCTCACTGTAGCCTGGAATTCCTGGGCTCCAGTGATCCTCCTGCTTCAGTCTGGTCTATGTATCTTGCTATTTGAGAATAAGAAAGAAGGACTTCAAGATCCAGGTTAGACTCCCCATGCCCCAGTACCTCTGGCCTCCACCAAGAATGGATGTGAGCATTGGAACTGGGCTCACCACCCCTGGGGGGTTTGCTCTGCACAGGAGCATGTGTGAAGGACTTTGCCCATTGCTTTCTCTACCACATTCCCCAGACACTACTGTTTTGGGTCTCTTTTCATTTCTTTTCCTTGCTTACACATGTTCTCAGATTAAAGTGGGATTTTCTGAAACAGATTTTTTCTATAATGGGGTAAAAACCGTAAGTAAACAGAATTATCATAACAATTTAAATAGTAATAAAATATGTTTTTCTGTTTCTATTCAAACAGGGGGATAGGTAACTGGAGAAGATGAAAGGAAAAGCTAGATTTGTGGGTGGTAGGTGTTTTTTTCTTCTTCTTCTTCAATAACAGGTACAGAGTTTTAGTAAAGGACTTCAAGGCAAAAGGAAAAAAATAGCATATACTGTTATGGGGTTATTTTTATCTTTCATTTTTATGACAACTTATTTGTACTTAAGAGAATCTTTCCAAAGAGTTAGAAGCATCATTAAATAAAGACTGTGAAATGTGCAATATGGCTTATTTATTTAAATGTTAATTGGTCCAACGAACACTTCTAATTAGCTCTATATTTGCTTAGCAAAAAGTTTTACAAATTCCAATTGTGAAAAGCAGCTATTTTGAGCTGGTAAGCATGTTGCAGCCTCAGCTATGATTTTTCTATAGTTCTCAGCCCTTGAAGGCACAATTTAATTTTTCATGTATGCATACTAGCAACGGTAAACACTTGCGAGTGTAAAGAACCTTCTTTAATTAGCTGCACAACAATTAAAGGATTCACAAACTAAATTGAACCCTGTCTCGGTGCTTACTAGCTGAATTCTACCACCTGTCACAACAGCACTTTGTTCAATCTGTTATGCAAAATCATTATAGCAATATAGCGGAGGGGGAAAAAAAAGAGAAAACAGCAATTATTTCTTACTTTTCTCTTGAATGGGTTATTTTGGGTTATACTGATGTCAGGTTCATTGAAGCTAACCTTTTGAAATCTGTAACAGCATAATACTTCTAAGGCAGTCTCAGAATGGCTAGAAGACTATTCCGTTTTACATTTTTAGGAGGAAGCAGCATTCATTTCTTTTCTCCTAAAAGTGCCGGAGACTCTGATCATTTGAAACAACCTGTTCTACCTCTCCCAGCCACCTTCCATTTGCCTTTTTTTCACAAGGAACCTGTATGGCTCGACAGGCTCCTGTGTTTTAAAAGCTTGCAAACCGCGGCCGACGTGAGTTTAAAGATGCAATTCTCAAACTGCCGCCTCCAAAGCTCGAGTCATATTACTTCATAAGCCCAGTCACTTACTGTAAAGACATGTGTGTTGCTTGCTTTTTAAACATTTTTTTAATTTTAAAAATATATATATAATTTTCAAAATTTGATTTAAACTAAACTGCTCTCCTGTTTAGACTGGGTCGGAGGGGAATGTTCCCCCCACCCCACCCTGGCCATTTGCAGAGACAAAGCCTTTATTGTGAGACCCAAACCCAAAGCCTGACATGACAGACTTCTCCCTGGAGTCGAGGAGTAAATGTTTACATTTGGTGTTGCTGTGCCCTGGCCCCCTGGCAGGAATGCTTGCAACTCTGGGCTTTCACATACAGAAGGGATGGGGAGGGATGCTTTGCGGAGGAGAACACCTCTGCTGACGAGCTGCAGTTTGAGATGCTGCCTGGCATTGCTTAAAATGGTATCAATAACATATTGTTAGTTCCAGCCTCCAAAGCATATGCAATCTGGCCATTTCAGACGTCGCAGCGATTGTAGACAAACCACTGAGTCTAGTCAGAGGGTCTGCATTCTCCCGCATTACAGTAGTTTTTAAAAGTTGTTCTTTACATCATTTCAGGAAAATGCACAACGAAGACAAGGCAGGCCTTTGAAAATCCAAACTCTTTCCCTCAAAAAATGCTGAAAGGAGGAAAGTGAGAGCCAAAGGTCAAAGGCTGCACAAGAATGTGTTTCTCTATTTTTCCTATTTCTTAAGCAGAGGAAACTGTCATCGTTGTGGCATTTGGGTAAGAAGGACTGTCTTCGATCGGGTCCGGGAGGGAGGATGTGAAGTCTACAGGGGCTTCCCTCTTCTTTCTACTGAAATCCAACTCTTGGGCTGGTCTAGGGCTAGTGCATGGAAACTAAAGTGAGCTGCTATCTGCATAATTGAAGTTGATGAAACGCATATTCTTCCTGCAAACTTGCAGCTCTAGAAAGAAGACCTACTTGCTGTCTTCCGCAGCCTCCCTGTCTGCTGCTGCACTCGGCTGCTGTTTTATTGCCAGAGTCTCCAAGTGCAGGGTCCAGCTGCTCTTTGTTCCTGGGCATGCCAACCCCCTTGTTCTTCCTGTGCTCTTGACAGCAGTGTCTGCACCAGGCTTTTGATGGGAGGCTGCTGTTGTCTTCAGGGATGGGATGGTCACATAGTAGGCTCTCAGTGAACATCTGGTGATGACCATAAATGTAATCTCCACTTGGCCGAAGAACTCATGGGAATTGAAGGGTAGATTCAGGCAATTTAAACTCTTCAGCATTTCCCTCTATTTTTCTTTTCTTTTCTTCTTTCTTCCTTTCTTTTTTTTTTTTTTCTGCTGTTCATTTAGAATCTCCTCATCACGGTGCACTATTTGTTCTGTCCCACATTCCTTATGGCTAGTCCTGCAAGAGAAGATGGTAGGAAGAAGAACAGTAGCCAGCGTTGCCCATGCAGGGTCTGCTTATCTTGTGCCCAGACCTGGGTTGGGCACAAAGGGGGCAGCTTTGCCCTCAAGAGGCTTCTAGTCTGGGCACAGAGCCCAGACTCCTGAAGGAAATGTGGTGACAGCCTTGGTGTAGATTCCGTATTTGGGGCAGGCTGGAGGGGGGACACTGTTTTCTGGCACCCCAGCATCGCTGGAACTCCAGCATCCTCAACTCCAGGCCACTTGAGGTAGTGGTGGCTTAGCAGTGAGGTGCATGGCACATGGAGACAGGCGGTCTGGGTTCAGCTCCAGCAATCTAGTGATCAGATGTGAAACTTAAAGCAAGTTATTTAACCTCTCTGTGCCTCAGTTTCCTCAACCATAACATGAGTTTGATGGTAGTAAAATTTGCTGGTAGAGTTTGAGAATTACGTGGAGGCACTTAGAACAGGAATGAGTGCCCAGAAAGTACCGTGTTAGTTACCATTGCTGTTTGTTTCTAGAAAACTCTCCAACCATGATTTTCCTCTTCTCTCACACTACAACCACAGTCATCAACACAGAAGAAGACTTCTGTGACCAAATGTCGGGGTGAGGGGGCTTCTCCACACACCCAGCAGTGGACACCAGCTGGGTGTCCCACAATTCCATTCTGCTACCATCTACCCGGAGATCCCACAGGTTGCAAACTCAATCCCCAAGACAGTCCCACCCCAGACGCCAGTTGCAATTCCAGGCCTCACAAACTTCTGACCAACAGCCTTCACGTTGGGGTTCCCATGACCCCCTCTTTGGATTCTATTAATTTGCTGGAACAGCTCACAGAACTCAGGGAAATATTTACTTATGCTTACCAGTTTATTATAAAGAATATTACAAAGGATGTGGATGAAGAGAGGCATAGGGCAACATACGGGGCATGGTAGGGAGCTTCTGTGCCCTCCCTAGGCACCACTGTCTGGGAACCTCAATGCGTTCAGCTATCCCGAAGCTCCCAGAACCCAGTCCTCTTGGGTTTTTAGGGAAGCTTCATGATGTCATACATATCCTTCAGAATAAAGAGTGAGACCTTCTTTGGGGAGGGTCTTAATACCCCAAATCAGAAAGATGGGGGAAGATTAGAGTCCTGCCTTGGGGCAGGTGAAAGGAGGTCAGGAAAAGATCAGAAGTATTCTGTTTCCTGAGGCCTAATACTACCAATATTACAACAAAAGACTCTAACAGGGACCATGGGAGTTATGAGTCAGGAACCACGGACAAAACCTACGTATATATAATAACACCAAACTACTACTTCCTGAACTTGGGGTCTTCTTGTGCCTGAACTCCGTAGGTTCCGAGACTCAACAGGACCTTAGGAAACCATCTCCTACCTCCTGGCGTCAGGCTTGATGGGTCTGATGAGCCATCAGGCCAGAGTCTTCCAGGGAAAGCTTCTTGATGGGTACTGAACCATATAAGACTACACTTCTCCCTTGCCTCTTGATATTGTTTATGGGTGCAGTGTTGTGGTCTAGAAGGTGGATTTTCAGAACCAGTGTGATCAGGCGCTGCACCCGAATCGTTTTCTACCTCTGCATCCTCCCTACTGGAATTTGGCATTACTTACTGAAGAATGTGGAGGCCCTTGATGTATAGGCACTGTTAACGTCTGTTTTTTTTTTTTTTTTTTTAAGATAGAATCTCACTCTGTATCCCAGGTTGAAGTGCACTGGCGCAATCTCCGCTCACTGCAACCTCCACCTCCTGGATTCAACCGATTCTCCTACCTCAGCCTCCTGAGTAGCTGGGATTACAGGCACTCGCCAACACACCCAACTAATTTTTGTGTTTTTAGTAGAGACAGGATTTCACCATGTTGTCCAAGCTGGTCTTGAACTCCTGACCTCAGGAGATCTACCCGCCTCAGCCTCCCAAAGTGCTGGGATTACAGGCATGAGTCACCATGCCTGGCCACTGTTTCTATCTTATCAAACCTGGAGGATCTCTAAAGTCAGGAGTTCCTGAGTATCTTCCATGCTAGAAGTATGTGCATTGTTCCATGTGCATAGAATGTGGGAGAGACACAATCATTGCTAATATATGAATTTATAGCCTAGCAGGGGCACCGAGAAAAGAGGACAACTCGTCAACCGCGATGCATGCCCAGGGAGAAACAATCCAAGGAAGGGGAGTGGGAGACGAGAGAGTGGAGTGTGGTTAAGGACTGGGAAAGGATCAGGAGCAGGTGCCACCAAGCGAGAATCTTAATTTGCCACAGTCATGGGTGGGGAAAAGTTCTGAAGGTGTTTTCTTTGAAATCCACACTGCTTTACTCTAGGCCAACAGGGATTTTGGCCAGGAGACTGCAGGATGATGTAGGAGAGCTCTGCTGTTGGGGAAGGATGCATTGTAGGGCTATAAATACCTGAGATAGGAAATGCATATTTTTAGCCCCAGGCATTAAGGAAACTTGGATTATCTAGCAGTGATTGGGGTCATCTCCCAGCTCTGTTTCTACACTGGGAAACTGTGCGGCCAGTTTTCCTTTTAAGGGTTGAGCAACATGCCAGGGCTGGCACAGCTTGGTGCCTGACACAGAGTGACCCTTGGAAACTGTCTGTGGAATGACTGTGTGACAGCCTCCAATGAACAAGTTTTCTGTAGCAAGTGTGCTCCTTTAAAGTGGGGGCCACCACAACTTGTTGGCATTTCCCTGGGTGTTGCTATCGTGTCAGTTTCTCATGGTGATAACCTTTTAAAAATGTTTGATCCCTAAGCAGTGTAGAAAGAGACTCAAGCAGATAGGAGATCCACAGAGTAGACAGAGGGCATCCCCAACCCCTGTTGTCTCTGCTGTGGACCCTGGACTGACTGCAATCATGTCGAGTCCCACCAGTTACTTTAATGAGAGGGGATTTTGCTTTTGCAGAAGTTGCTGCCTTTCTTGTGCCTGTTACTTTGCTCACTTATTACTGGGGTCACAGCAGGTGACTGGATAAAGGATCACCAGAAACAGGGAGCCAGCCCTACAACTCCACTCTGCTCCTCCCTGACCTACCCTGTCCTGTATGGCCAACAGACTGTAAAGGATGTTTCTTCCTTTTTGTTTATATTGACGTTTTGCTAGTTTTTCTGACCATTACCTAATGAGCTGATTTCAAAATCAGCTTGCTATTTGTTTCGAGAATACTCACCAACCGTGATTTTCCTCTTCTCTCACACTACAACTATAGTCATCAACACAGAAGAAGACTTCTGTGGCCAAATGTCGGCGTGGGGGGCTCCCCCACACCCAGCAGTGGACACCAGCTGGGTGTCCCCCAATTCAATTCTGCCACCATCTGCCTGGAGATCCCACAGGGTGAGAGTTCAGTCCCCAAGATGGCCCTGCCCCAGACACAAGTTGCAAGCCTGGGTCTCACGAACTTCTGACCAACAGGCTTCACGTGGGGGCTTCCAACACCCCTTTTTTTTGTGTTCTGAGCAGCAGGAAGGGAATGGACATCCCTGGGTGATCACCAAGATGAGTTCTTTGCTGTCTCTCCTTTCAGGCCCTTATGCATGTATATTCTCTCTTTTTGTTGTTGTACATAAAGTGGATTATGCTTTGCATGCCATTTTGTGACCAGCCACTGAATTTAATGTATTCTTCTGCACCCTGCTTGATGAGTGCAAAACAATTGCATGACTCTACCATGACTGATTTATCTAACCCAGTCCTGTGGGTGGAAATACAGATGGTTTCAAATTTTCTTTTTCTCTCGTTAGATGTGGGGACTGGGCTCCTTGCCTTTGGCTCATAGAGGGTGACTGGGGTTCCCTTCGTTGAGAGGAAAGTGGCTGTCATGAAATCAGTTGGGTTTTCTCTGATGTGATGGGCACCATGAATACCTGCTTTGGCCAACTCATCACCAACCCTGAAGGGGTCTCAGGCATATACTTTTGGATTGGAGATGGGATATGAGAAAGATGGGCTGTGTTTCTTTTCCTGTGAGTGGATACATGTACCCATGCCCATGTACATGTGTGCACAGAGGTGTGGAGGAAGTTCAACCTGTTTTTTGCTTTGGGTTTTTGGTGATTGAATCCAGGTCATTATAGACCATGGGGAGGAGGGTGGAAATCTGAGTGTTGTATTCTAGTATAATTGGCCACTAGTATAATTACCCTAACCTTCTGAGTGCCTGCTGATGGGTGTTAAGCATTTGTCTACACCATTTTTGATTAGTGCATGGTATCCAGGGGGTGCCCTTGTGAGCCAGCCTCCCCTCCCCATCACCACCTTTGTTCCTTGAGCTTCTTTCCTTCAATACTCCATCTGCATTCTTTGTCCAGGCCACAGCCTTTTCTCCAGGAATTAAAAAGTCATCACTGTTTTCTACTGCCGTTAAATCTTCTTGACCTTTGATAAGAGTTGTGAGCTGCTCCCTCCTCTGCCAATTTAAGCAGCTGGGAGGGATATTGGTGAGGGCACAGGAAGTAAGTGGAAGAAGGGCATCAAGGGGGTCACATCACAGTTGCAATCTGCTTTTGTTTTATTCCTTTGGTTGTTAGTAATTAGTCATTCATCCATCCATATCTCCATCCATCCATCAGCCATCATTGATCCATCTGTCCATCTATCCATCATCCATCCATCTATCCTTCCATCTATTCATCCATCCATTACTCTCTATCCATCTATCATCCATCCATCTATATATATTCATCCACCCTCCATCCATCGATCTTCTATCCGTCCTTCACCTATCATCATCCATCTATTCATCCATCCATCCATCCATCCATCCATCCATCCACAAATCCATCATTCATTCATTATAATCCATTTGTCTCCATCCATCCATCCATCCATCCATCCATCCATCCCTCCCTCCACAAATCCGTCATTCATCCATTATCATCCATACGTCTATTCATCCATCCATCCATCCATTCATCCATCTATCCCTGTCTTTCTATCTAAACATTCATCTCTGGTATGTAGAATGGTGCCTGGCATACAGTAGTTGCTCAATACGTATTTGTTGAATAAATGAATGAATAAATAAATAAAAGTCAGACGTTTTGAACTTGGAGAGTGTATTTCCTGCCAATAGGCTGCAGCAGGCCTATGAGATTCAGATCACCTTGTTCTGCTAAAGGACATCTCAAGCCTTGCTAATCTTACAGAGCTCTCTTTTCTTATGTTGTTTTCCTTGGGAGGCACCCTGTCTAATTTTCTCCTTCCGAATCCCTGGCCCCCCTGCTCCCTGCTTCCTTGGCAGCAGACAAGGAAGAAGGGCAATCTAGGTGTACTTTTATAAATGACATTTTGGTGAACATCATTTCAACTAAATCTTTGTACACATTCTTAATTATTTCCTTAGGTTTAATTGCTAGAAGTGGAATTGCCAGGTTAAAGAGAATGCACGTTTAAAGACTTGAATACCTGTTGCCAAATTGCCCTTCAGGCATGTTATGTCAAATTATGTCCCCCCACCACCACCACTGCCACACAAATTATGACCCTGTCCCTTTCCTTATATTCCTTCATGTCTGAATGTTATTTAACAAAGTGATACACCATACTAATTTTATATGCAAACTGTCTCATTTTACTTTTTATTTCTCAAGCTTAATATGTATGTATATCTATATTTTATGTAGATATCTATGTAGACGTAAAGATACATATCTTTAATGGAATGTCTCTAATTCCCTTTGGTGAATTACCTGTTTATGACTTCTGTCTGGTTTCCTTTTGGGTATTTGAGTTTTTTTTTAACTGTAGCATCTCTTCCTACATCAGAGATATTAACCCTTTGTCTTATACACATCTTCTAATTGTTTCTTCCAAGTATTTTACTTGGAAAAATATTTTGTACACAGTGTTTTCTAATGAGATAAAGGGATTTAAGTGATTAAATCTTTTAATCTATTCCTTTACTTTTTAGTGTCATGCTTTGAAAATAATTTCCTACCTTATTAATATATTAATATACTCCTAAATTCACCTTATGTATTTATGATTTTATTTTAAAATATAAATTTCTAATCCATTAAGTGCTTATTTTGATGCATATCATTAGGGTAGAATTTTATATTCACACATTGCACACATATTCATAATTTTCTATTAATGAGATTTTAAAATTATATTTTCCAACTGATATATAAGATATATAGGAAAACTCCATTTACTTTTTGTTCTTTGAAATTTATAAATAAAATAACTTTAAAACATATTTCAAATAGATAAACAATAAAAAGTGAAGGTCTTTTTAAAATCTCCCATCTTCACCTCATTTCACCCTGTTCTCAAGAGGTAATGATTATTCATGGATTGACATTATCTCTGCACATGCACAAAAACATATACATATAAAGGAGTTCTTGTTTTTTACAAATATGGCAAAACCTTGTATGCATTGATTTGACACTAGCATTTGTATACTTAAGAATATAGATATCTATTTAATTCTCTTAAACTTGGACAAAATTCCATGATATGGATGTACCAAACTACTTAGGTGTTTTCCAATGGATCAATGATTGAATCATTTCCATTATTTCTCCAATTAAAAATGCTGCAAAAAATTTTCTGGCACATACACATGTGAATATTTCTATAATATAGATACCTCCAAGTGGCATTGTTAGGTTGAAGGGTATGCAGGTTTAAAGTTTTCATGGATATTGAAGAATTGCTTTCTAAAAAGCGTGCACCAGTTTACTTTTCTGCAGATAGTGTGTGAGAATGGTCGGTTTCCCAAACCTGTACCAACAATATATAAATAAAGCTTTTTAGTTTTTTTGCAATCTGATGCACCAATTTTTAAAATTTTATATGAATTTCGTTTAGTGTATAGTTAAATATATGTTTCTATTTATACAACTTTATATGGCTTCATTTTAAAATGTCTTTACCAAGGATTATAAAAAAATTCTCCTATGATTTTAGTGATGACTTCTTAGTTTTAAAACTATTTTTGTGTGAAGTAATTTTGTGTGATGTATTTTTTAAATGCATATCCTATTGTCTCAATATGTTTACTGCTCAGTCTATTTTTATATCTGAATCATCACCTTTATCAAAACCATGTCTCACTGTGAGGCTTCCCTCTACCTGGTTCATTGATATATTTGTCTACTTCTGTATACTACCACATTATTTCAATTATTATAGTTTTATTATATTTTGATTTGATAGTACACATGCTGTCTGTTTATTCTTTCTTAAAACTTGCTTGGCAATTACCACATTTTTAAATATTAGATTTCACTTGCTAAGTTTGATAGATGATCTTATTGATAATTTGACTTGACTTTATAGATTAATTTAATAAGAATTTATGTATTTACAATATCACCATTTCATCCATGAACATGGTATAGGTCTATTCAGGTTTTATTTTATGTTCCTTTGTAAAGTTTTTACGTTTTACTTTTATAGATTTTGCCCATTTCTTATTATATTTATTCTGGGTGTTTGAAATTTCCTCTGAGAACTTACAGTTTTTTTTATATACAAGAAAAGATCATTTTCAGTATATTGATTTTATCTTTGACAACTTACTGCACATTTATTAGTACTAACAGTTTTGTACTTTATTCTTTGGACCTTTTAGGTATAGTCATTTTCAACTGTGAATAACGAGAGTTTTGCCTGGTTCTTGTCAATAATTACAACTCATAACTTCTTTTTTTTTCCCAAAAAATCCACATTGTTTGTATTGACTAAGACTTCCAGGACAGAGTGTCTTGTTGCTATCTTTAACAGAAATAATTCCAATGTTTTGCCATTAAACATAATGTGTGATTTGGTCATTTATCTTTTTATAAATCAGGAAGGAATGTTGAATTTTATCAAGTGGCCTGGGATGTTGCTGATATAATATGATTATTCTCTTGTAAGATATTAATATAGTGAATTAGTAGATTTTCTATTGTTGAATGAATCTTGAATTATTGGGGGTAAATTCCAGTTGTTCTTTAATAAATTATGTGAATATACCATATAGTTCATTTCACTAATATTTTACTTGATATTTATATTGATGTTAATAAATGAGATTGCCTTATAGCTTCTATAGAAAGTAGTAGTAACAGTAGTAACAGTAATTCTTGTCCTTCCTTTTCTCCTTCTCCTCCTTCCCCTCTTTCTCCTCCCTCCCTTCTTTCTTTTTGCCTTATATGCTATATCTAGTAGCACTATCCTAGTCTCAGAAAATGAAATGAGAAACTTTCTATTTTTTCTGTGTTCTGAGATAGTTTATAAACATAGAGATGATCTGTTTCTCTGAACTTCTGGTAAACTATGAGCATAAAACTGATGAGGCTAAATTCTTTCTATAGTTATTATTTTATTCAGGTATGTTACTTCTCTTTGTTATATCTGATAGTTTTTTTAGACAATTCATTCATTTTAGTGTCGATTTTCAAATTTAATGGTATAAAGTTGTTCTGTATTTTATCATTATTTTTAAATGTCTTTTGTATCTGAATTTATATTCCCCTCCTCAATCCCATGTTGTTTGTGTTTTCTCTCTTTATTCTTATCCATATTGCCACGTTTATTTTCTTGGTCTTTTCAAAGAAACTGTTTTTAATTGTATTGAATGAGCCTTTAGGGGGAAAGGGTGTGGAGTGGGTTCTATTTAATGAGTGTCTGCTGTTATTTTTATTAATCCCTTCTTACTTTCATCAGGTTTATTTTTATTACCCCCCTCCCTAGTTTATGGAATTGAAGGCTTTGTTCATTTGTTTTCAATTCTTTTCACTTTCTATTCATTACATTAAAGGTTATAAAGTCTCATTTGACTACCCTCTTAACCACATCCTAGAATTTTATTCGTTTGTTTTGCTATTGCTTTGTTTTTACCTTTAATTTGAACACATAATTAATAAGATTTCTATGTTTTGGAACTTTATTCAGGTATTTTTGTATGTTGTAATACATGTAGCATTTTTGAGATGTTGCATGGATGTTTGTAAATAATTCATATTTTCTGTTGGGTATGGAGTTCTGTCACTCTTATTTTTAAACATTTATTTTTAAAATCTAATTTCCTATCTGAGGAAAGCATGGTAACCTTTTCCATGATGAATTTGTTAGTTTTACGTTACATTACCCACTTTTGTATTATGTATTTTATAGCTTTGCTGCTAGGTGCATAGAAGTTCATCACTATGATTGCTCCTTGAAGTTCTTTGATAGACTGTATTCTTTCTTGACATAAAAATTCCCTGTACTGGCCGGGCATGGTGGTTCACATCTGTAATCTCAGTACTTTGGGAGGCCAAGGCAGGCAAATCATGAGGTGAGGAGTTTGAGAATAGCCTGGCTAACATGGTGAAACTCCCTGTCTTTACTAAAAATACAAAAAATCAGCTGGACATGGTGGTGGCGGGTGCCTGTAATTCCAGCTACTTGGGAGGCTGAGACAGGAGAATCACTTGAACCTGGGAGGTGGAGGTTGCAGTGAGCCGAGATCGTGCTACTGCACTCCAACCCCGGGCAACAGTCTCAAAAAAAAAAAAAATTTTTTTTTTTTTCACTGTATCTACTTAATGTTTTGGCCTCAAATTATATTTTATATGATACTAATATTTCAATACTTACTTTTGTTTTATGGATGTTGCTTTGTATATGTCTTTTCTGTTCTTATATTTTCAACCTTTATGTGAAACTGGTTCTCACATAAAGAATATAAAACTGGGGAATAGTGGGCATATATTTAACCTAATCCATTATTTGAAATTATTTATTTTTATACATTATTTTAACCCATTAACATTTATTAAGTTTACTAATATGTTTAGTTTTTATTTTTTCTTTTGTTTTTATGTTGTCTGTTAATCATGGCATATGAAGTTTTCTCTCTTTATTGCATGGATGAAATTTTGTTTCCTTTTTTTTTCTTTTCTGATTTAAAAAGTGTACACCTGGTGTTTGGTCACATAATGGGAATGCTTAATTTCTGACACATATTTTAAATGTGTGTATGTGTGCATACATGCATTCAGCATCCATATCCTCCCTTGAACAAGACAAAGCCTTATCTGTCACCCATCCCAGTCCCACGTCCTTTGCCTTTCCTTCATGTGAAAATGATCTGTGATTTTAATTTCAGACTTTGTAAAAACCGTTGTGCACTACCCATTATTTGAACTTAAATATAAATTTAAACTGACCTTTGGTTTACTTATTTTTATTTCCTCTGTTATATAAAACCTTTAATGATTTCAGAGTGAGTCTGAGTCCTTTCTTATCTGAAAATGTGTTATTTTATCTTGCACTTGATGCTACATATAGAATTATAGGTTTAAAATAACTTCCCCCAGCCCTTTGAAAATATTACCTGACTGTTTTGAAACATTCAGTGTTGTCAGTGAGAAGTCTGATGACAGTCCAATTCTCATTCCTATGTGGGTAAGCTGCCTTCTTCTTCCGTCTTCTTTCTTCCTTCTTCTTTCTTCTTTCTTCCTTCTTCCTTCCTTCTTCCTTCTTCTTTCTTCTTCTTCTTCTTCCTTTCTTCTTCCTTCTTCTTTCTTCCTTCTTCCTTCCTTCTTCCTTCCTCCTTCCTTCCTTCTTCCTCCTTTCTCCTCCTCCTCCTCCTTCTCCTTCTTCTTCTTCTTCCTCTTCCTCCTCCTTCTCTTCTTCTTTCAGCTTCATCTTCGTCTTCTTCTCCTTCTTCTTCTCCTTCTTCTTCTTCTTCTTCTTCTTCTTCTTCTTCTTCTTCTTCTTCTTCTTTCTTCTTCTTCTCCTTCTCCTTCTTCCTCTTCCCCTTCCCCTCCCCCTCCCCCCTCCTCCTCCTCCTCCTCCTCCTCTTCTCTCTTCTTCTTCTTCTTCTTCTTCTTTCTTCTTCTTCTTCTTCTTCTTCTTCTTCTTTCTTCTTCCTCTTCCTCCTCTCCTCCTCCTCTTCTTCTTCTTCTTCAGCTTCATCTTTGTCTTCTTCTTCTTCTTCTCCTTCTTCTTTCTACTTCCCCTCCTGCCCCTCCTCTCCTCCTCCTTCTCCTTCATCTCCTCCTCCTACTTTTCCTTCTTCTCCTCCCCACTCTCACTCCTCCCCTTCTCCCTCCCCCTTCTCCTCCTTCTTCCTCTTCTTCTTCTTCTTCCCCTTCCTCTTCCTTCTTCCTTCTTCTCCTTCTCCTCCTCCTTCTCTTTTTCTTCCTTCTAGCATTGTTTTTTCCACTTTCTTTCTGGAGGTTGGAGGTCTCTTCTTGATGTGACAGTGTGTGAATTCTTTTTTTCCAGAAATTTTCTCATCAGCTGGGGAATTCTTTCAAACTTAACTCTTTTTATTTTTCTCAGTCTACAGACTGAAAAATCATCATGATCATCGTGATCATCATCGTCATCATCACCATTATCATTTTTTTTTTTTTTTTTGAGACAGAGTGTTGCTTTGTAGCCCAGGCTGGAGTGCAGTGGTGCGATCTCGGCTCACTGCAAGCTCAGCTTCCCGGGTTCACACCATTCTCCTGCCTCAGCCTCCCAAGTAGCTGGGACTACAGGTGCCCACCACCATGCCCGGCTAATTTTTTTGTATTTTTAATAGAGATGGAGTTTCACCGTGTTAGCCAGGATGGTCTCGATCTCCTGACCTCGTGATCTACCCGCCTCGGCCTCCCAAAGTGCTGGGATTACAGGTGTGAACCACCGCGCCTGGCCCATCATCATCATTTTTCATGATGATGAAAGAACTCGCTTGTTCTTTCTAGAACTTCTACTTGATGGGTATTAGACACTTTGGACTGTATCTGCATGTCTTTTCATTTATCTCTTATACTTTCCATTTCATTATTTTTATGCTACTTTCAGTATGATCTTTCATGTCAGGAATTTGGCTGGGACGATTTCTATTCAGCATTTAGATCTTCAACAGAGATTTTAAGAAAATATATTCAATCAGATTTTGAATTTCCAACACTTTTTTGTCTTTTCCTTCTCTGATGGCTCTATTTCCAATCAGTCATTTCTCTCTTTATGGTTGCAATATTCTCTTTTTTGTGAAGATACTAGTTAGAATTTTTTATTAAATTATCTTTGTCCTCTGAATTCTTTTTTTTTTCCTTTGGGTATATCTTGGTTCTTCTTTGCTGTGTTTTTAGCTTCCTTCACATGTGTAGTGAGCTATTTTGTCATTTGTTTTTCTGAAAAGAGGACTAGTAGCTTAGTATTGGTGCCTGGCAGATATTCTTCTGTGGTTCTCTAGGTCTGTTATCCCATCAGACTTTCCATGGCATGAGAGGAATGCTTATTGGCTCTTACTATGGAGGGTTCTGGGAATGTCGGACTTACGTTAGGATGTGCAGTATGGGGTGTGTGGGCAGGAAAATAGGCAAGCTGGGACTCACCTGCCTCATCCCCGCCCTCCCCATCCTCCCTGGGAAGAGGGCAGGCTTTCTCTCTGGAACTGGGTGACTCAGGTGCTCGCCTTCCTAGTGGGCAGCGCTGCCATCTTCTTCCCCATCACGTTGATGGGACAACTTTAAACTCTCTCCTATGTCTTTCCAGGTCCCTGTCCTCACTCTAGAACATTTTTCTGGTTACGTGATTCATATTCTTAGAGTCTTGGATAATAATTGGTGCTTGACTTTGAGGATGATGCTTCCCTCTACCACTGCACTTTCCATTTTGAGTTTTTATGGATCGGCTCATTATTTTCAAGTTCTTTCCCCACATTATATTTGAGGCTATTCTTTGACCTCTGTCTATTGATCTGATCTCATCTATATTATGTATTTATTTATTTCTTGAGATGGAGTCTCACTCTGTTGTCCAGGCTGGAGTGCAGTGGCACGATCTTGGCTCACTGCAGCTTCTACTTCCTGGATTCAAACAATTCTCCTGCCCCAGCCTCCTGAATTGCTGGGATTATAGACACATGCCACCACTCCCGGCTATTTATTTTTTTCTTTTTTTTTTTTAGTAGAAACAGGGTTTCACTATGTTGGCCAGGCTGGTCTCAAACTCCTGACTTCAGGTGATCTACCTGCCTTGGCCTCCCAAAGTGCTGCGATTACAGGCATGAGCCACTGCCCCCGGCCCTGAATTCATTTACTTTCCATCCTCAGAAATATCTCAACATTCCTGGCATGCCGATGACCTGCTTCTTGTATTTTTAGTGCCATTAGGGAATTATTCTACGTGAAAAAAACATCTTTTATGCCATTTCCAGGGATTTGAGGTGGCAGAGAAGGAGAGTGAATGTGTCCAGTTTTCCATCTTGATACAATCCACTGCAAATTCTATTTAAATTTCGACTTTCTGGATTTTAAGATTTAGTGGAATTCTCTAAATACAAACATACCGTTAGAAAAAAAAGATAAAGTTTTCTTATTCTGATATTTATAGTTCTTATTTAATTTTCTTTGCTAATTGCATTAGCTAGAACTTCCATAACGATATTTAAGAATTGTGGCGATGGGGCATCTTTGCATCTTTAGGTTGTTTATAATTTTGATGAAAATGTCTCCAGTGTTTTATTATAAGGGCATGTTTTGGGGGTCAGATTGTTTTGGGTTTTTTAGACAGCGTCTTGCTCTATCGCCCTGGTTGGATTGGAGTGGTGCAGTCATTGCTCACTGCAGCCTTGAACTCCTGGAATTAAATGATCCTCCCACCCCAGCCTCCCAAATAGGTGACACGTCACTATGCCCAGCAATTTTTGTTTTTTCTTTTAATAGAGACAAGCTCTTGCTATGTTGCCCAGTCTGGTCTTGAACTCTTGGGCTCAAGCAATCCTCTCTGCTCAGCCTCCCATAGTGTTGGGAGTACACTTGGCTTGTTTTGATATAAGTATATTTTCATGATCTTATTTTTGTATTGCCTATAATTTTTTTTTTAAATCAGAAACAAATACCCAATTTTGCTGGAGGATTTTTGATGTCTATCAAAATGATCATGTAGATTGTTCACTGGCCTATTATGGTCAATTTTTAAATCTTGTATCATCATTTTTGACACTGATGGGACATTCTTTGTGTCCCGTTCTAAAATGAAGGAGACATCTCTGACCTACTCACTGTGTAGTTTCTTTTCTTCTCTGGAGAAGGCAACCTTTCCCAGGTGAAATGTGTTCACTCATTCCCACCGTGGGTGCAGCATGGATGAGAGGAAATTAGCTTAATGTTCTTTGTTTTGTTGAATCTAAATGATAGATGTTTAGTAAGTGATGGTTGAATTTAACAGAAATATTTAGACTTCCAGGGTTTTTTTGTAAAATTTCAAATATCTAGGAGAAAAAATAAACTGTGCACCCTTCCTCATAAGATGTTAAATAGCATCTTTACTCACATCAATTACATTTTTGGAACGTCTATGTGCGTACTGGGCATTCTGCCTAGGGATCCGCAAAGATGGGACAGAGGTGGCTTCTCTGAAGTTGGGGTTGGCTGGGGTTGGAAGGGGTATCTGTGATGATGTGCCATCTCAAGAGGTGCCAATTTCCTTCATGCCACCATCACTAAACAATCACCTCTGGGAGTCATTTTCTTCCAAATTATGCAATTGAGATACTTGAATTGTTATAATGGTTATTATTATTTTAAACTCTTATTTACTTAATTCTGGTGCAGACTAGATATATGGCCAGTTACCAAAAATTTTCTTTTAAAAATTACGTATTGAAGATTGGTCTCTGCTGAATGAGGATGGATTTTCTTTTATTTTAATTTTCCCTTCAGAAATAACTTTATATTTTTCTGATTAGAGAAACGATGCATGTCCATGAACTAATTTGGAAAATACACAATAGCATTCAGAAGAGTGTTGGTTCCACCACCCAGAAATAACATTTTTTTATTTTTTCTTTCATTATTTTCTATGCCTATATATTCTTTTCTTTTTCAGAATTGGGACCAAACTGTAACCATAGCTCTATCTTTCACTTGAAATGTTATCATGGGCGTGTTCCCATCCACTGAAATGTCTTTTGAAAGCCTGATTTTTAAGGCAGAACACTCCTCCGTGGCTTTGATGTAACCATTCCCCTACTCTTGAACATTTGGGGCATCTATGTGTTTTTCTCACTATAAATAGCATTTCCGTACAATTTTGTCTTTGTTGCTGATAGCATTCCAGGTTTGTTCTAGGAGTGGAAAACTGAGTCATAGTTTATAAATGTTTTTGAGCCTTTTGATCTATAATGCCAAACTGCTTTCAGAAAAAATATACCAGTTTTCACTCCTTCCAGCACTTCTTAAGAATGCCCTTTCTCTTCAACCAGAAGCAGATATCATCATTACAAACACACACATATATGTGTGTATATTCACGTGTGTGTGTGCATGGCTAATTTTATGAACGATAAATGTTGCTTCTGCTGTTTTAGATCAGATTCTACCCAAGACAGATAAAATAAAGGAAACTTGGGTTTTGTATAAGACGAGATCTGAATGTGCAAATGGGCCAGCAGTATGAGGAGCAGGAGGATTGGATGGGGTCTGAGAAGAGGTAGCATGATCTATCTCCTGATGTGCTCACATCTGGGGAGTCTTTGACATGAGGCTTCTCTCACCACGGCTCTCCCCATCCAGGCAGGACTCCCAACGTGTCCTCTGCTCCATGGCATCCTTGCCAGGCATGGAGAAACCATTAGCAACCCGGGAAGCTCAGTGAAGAGGAAAGGCAGCAAAACAGGAGGGGTTAGAGTTCCCACCCGGTTGTGGCTTCTAGAGGCTGGAGGAGAGGCCAGATTGTGGTGGCCGGTCCTGGGATGAGTCATGACCCAGTGCTTGCAAGAGCCCCCGGAAGGTTGGGCACTGGGCAGAAAGAGTACAGGGCATCTGCAGGGACCCAGCCTGCATGTGACACTCCCAGGGATGTCACGGGGAACTGCTTGTGCGTGGCTGAGAACAGAATCTGGCTTAATGCTTTTAACAAGTTAATGTTTGTGCTCATGGGTCCTGTGCACATTTAAGAATTAATTAAATGCTTTAAGGAAACCTTTTATGTTTGAGACCAAAGAAGATACTTAGGGGCCAAAATACCCCCAAAGAAGAAGGCCTGATCACATCTCTTATGTCTTGGAAGGCCCCAGAAGACCAGCTTCCTTATACCCTGATCCACAGTGCAGTGTGTACAAATACCTTTAACCCATTCTTTTCAGAAGCCTCCTGGGGAGGCATATTAAACCTGAGTTATTTTCAATTTCATCTAAGGTGTCTCTATCCAATGCAGTTTCTTCAAAGTCTGCAATGTGGGATTCAAAATCTCTTAGCATCATCAAAGTCTTAGAAAAATATATTACTAGGAAGTGAAGCTGCTACTTGTGTGTTAATTACAACAAGCCCGGCTGCCGCGCAGATAATCTCTAGCGTCAGAAGCATCAGCTCAGGCAATATCAGGAAAAACAAAATCTTTTTGCAAAAAAAAAAAAAAAAAATCCTAAGTTCTCTTTTTTGCCTTCTGAGGGAAAAAAAGTGTGGTTCATTGTGAAGCTAAATCCCATCTATTTAGTTGTTCTTATAAGATTTCACTGATATTTGAAATATTCCTCTCTTGAAAGGGAAAAACAAGGTAGATTTTCATGATCCAGCCTCAGAATTGTTGTGCTATATTTGGAGTCTTTATCTTCAGAGGAAAAGCTGTAAATCGTCCATTTGGACCAGGTTCTGAGTACAACTAGAACTTTAGCTTGCCTAAGATGAATGCTTGATTTGCATGTGTGTGTTTTTTGGTGGATTTCACCGTTCGCCTTCACTTACACGCTGAGGTTGAAGTTGTGCAGCAGACAGGGCTCTTCTTTTCCGTGGCTTTGAGGGAAGTAGGGAATCTGTCACCAGCTGTCCCTCTGGGACATCCATGCTCCCTGAAAGTAGAGCCGGCTCCTGACCGAGACAGGGTCCTTTGGGCTTTGGAGGCAGTGAAGGTCAGAAATAGGTATGTAGAGGACCCAGCATGCAGAGAAGGGAGGAGTCAGTAGATTTTTAAATTACTTTTTTTCTTTAATGAGGAGGAAAACTCCATCGGTTCCCATTTATTCAGAACTTCTTAAGAAGATCCTAATCTACTGTGGCCTGAAGATCCCGGTTGGTTAAAGGAATGGCTGAATGACAGCCTGTCCTGACCAGGGAGGATCAAGCCATTGGTAGTGCTCAGGGCGACTTCATGTTTTTGTTTTTGTTTTGTTTTTTTTTAATTTCCTTTTTAGAGACAGGGTCTCACTCTGTCACTCAGGCTGGAGTGCAGCAGCACAATCAGAGCTCACTGTAACCTCCCAATTCCTGGCCTCCTGAGTAGCTAGGATTATAGGCATGCCACTACGCCTGGCAATTTTTAATTTTTTGTAGAGAGGGGGATCTCACCATGTTACCCAAGCTGGTCTCAAATGTCTGGGCTCAAGTGATCCTCCCACCTCAGGCTCCCATAGTACTGGGATTTCGGGCGTGAGCCACTGTCTCTGGCGTGGCAAGTTCAGAAGATACGGAGATTCCCGTGTAAAACAACCTAAGTCACAGGGTGAGAGACCTACCCTTGTCACCCTCCTGGGATCTCCAGGAGAGAAGCTCCTTCCAGCCTCCAGTGTGTCTTTAACACCTTCTACCTCTGCCAGCCTCCCTCTGTACACGATAGCAGGCCCCAGGCCAGAGCCGGCTGCAGGCAGCAGTATTCAGCCAGAATTTAATAACATTGTTCTCATTTTATTTATTTTTATAATTACCTTTAATTTAGAGCAAGTGATACAAATTTCCATTTAGGGTAATGATATAGTTTCCTTTTAAATGCATTAAAGTAAAAAATAGTGAATTAATTAAAAAAATATTAGCAGGGGTACAAAAACATGGGAAAAAATGTGAAGGTAGTTTATTGCAGTACAACTCTATAGCAAAAAGCATCAGGAAGGTGATATGTGGGTGCGTGAAACTGGGAGCACAGATCTGTAAGGCCCTTTTAGACTATTTTTATTTTATTTATTTTCTGAAACATGTGAGGGAACCCTTAGCTACTGGAGAGTTTAGGATTTTAGGAAACAGGGCTCTACAGAAAACCTCCTGAAGACAGGACATATTGACCTAAGAGGTTTAGGATGGATTCAGGCCCAAGGAAGTTGCATCAGAAAGATCCCTAGATAGAATAGCCCCTCTCCTCCTTAGCATTAATTTTTCTAGAAAGGACTAAAGATATCTCCCTAAGCTAAGAGCCCCACTGCCCAAGAAAATGTTTACTAGATGTCAAGTAATATTATAATGGATGCTGAATCTTACCTTTTCCTTTCTCTGAATTCTTCTGCCACCTCCCTGCAAGAGCATAGCCCATGGGGGGACCTACTGTATTCTTCCCGCTCTCAGTTTGGGTATCAGGTCTTGACCCTCTTCCTTTCTAGAGGAGACTTATCCAGGCTCATCTTCACAGTTCTCATAATACCTAGCACATAGAAGGCATCATTTGCTCATTCCATCTATCCATCCATCCACACATCTACCCATCCTTCTATCCTTCTATTTAGCCCTTCTCTTTCTCTCCCTTCCTTTCTTCTTTTCTCTCTCTCTCCACACACCCATCCACATAGCCATCCATCCATGTACCCATCCACCACCCCCCATCCCTCCCTTCATCTGCCTATCTACACATCCATCCATCCATCCAACTGTCCATCCAACCAAACATCCATCCATCCATCCATCCATCCACCCACCCATCCCTCCCTTCATCTGCTCATCTACACATCCATCCGACCATCCATCCATCCATCCATCCATCCATCCATCCACCCACCCACACATCCCTCCATTCATCTACTCATCTACACATCCATCCATCCATCCACCCACCATCCCTCCCTTCATCTGCTCATCTACACATCCATCCGACCATCCATCCATCCATCCATCCATCCATCCATCCACCACCCACCCACACATCCCTCCATTCATCTACTCATCTACACATCCATCCATCAATCCATCCATCCATCCATCCATCCATCCACCCACCCACCCATCCACCCATTCATCCAACCATCTTCTATTTAGCCCTTCTCTTTCTAACCCTTACTTTCTTCCTTTCTCCCTTCCTTCACTCACCCATCCACATATCCATCCATCCATTCATCCCTCTACCACCCGTCTATTCATCTATGTATTTACTTCTTCATCCACTAAATAAATATTTTGTTAAGAATATTCAGTATTAGACAACAGCACCAAAAATCTGCTGGGTGCCCCCAGCACTCAGGTATCCAATAGGAATACAATAATAATAGAAGAAGACATTGTCACTGCTGTCACAGAGTTTATGGCTAATGAGAGACAGAAATGGAACAAGTGGCTATTCTATGCCCTTAATGAATGAAGAAGTGAATGAGTGGATTGGTAAATCCCTTTTCTCTGTCACTGCTGGGCACTGGGACCTGTGGAGTCCAAGAATGCTGGGGTGAACAAGCAGTTCCATAGATCAGAGGTTGCACATGCCAGGCCTTCGCCAGCTGGGCTTCTGGAGTGAGATGACAGGCTCTGCACAGTCTGCTCAATCTGTCCCCAGCCACTGAGGGCCTGCCCAGACTGTGCGAAGAGCACACAAGGGCAGGGCTCCCTCCCGGGGGCTTCGGCAGGAGCAAGGCTGGCAGTGACAGCAGCTGTGGCTGGGGACAGGGCCTGGGAGTGTTCGCTGCAAAGGGCGGCAGGGAGGTGGGGGCAGGTGGGAGGGTGGATAAATAGTAACATGATGGGGATTTCAGGGGGTCAGACACAGGCAGTCCCAGGCTCCCTGCCAGGGCCGAGCATGGTGTCTGGAAAAAAAGACATGGGGCAAGTTTCCCAGGGTCTGGGCAGTGCCCTCTGCACCTACCGTCCCGGGTGCTTTGCTGGGGGCCTGGGCTGGCCCTGCTTGCTGTTAGTATGCGAGGGTGGCCACCCTGAAGCTCAGCTGATGCTGGCCCAGGGACACTTTGTTTCTGGG
This sequence comes from Trachypithecus francoisi, assembly GCF_009764315.1. Taxonomy (NCBI): domain Eukaryota; kingdom Metazoa; phylum Chordata; class Mammalia; order Primates; family Cercopithecidae; genus Trachypithecus; species Trachypithecus francoisi. Next base: position 59,571,321 of record NW_022681457.1, read on the forward strand.
CCACAGGACCTGGCCATAGCTCATTTTCTTTCTCTCTTTAATTCTCCACCTGCTCTGGGTGCCCTGTTCCCAGCTCCAGATACCCTTACACTTCCTGCCCTTTCTGAGGCACACACACGATGGGCTGCAGGGGTGCCTGGACTTGGAGCAGGAGCACTAGGTGGGTGCCTGGTCACTCTGGGCCTCTGAGCTTTATAACGCTCACTGTGCAATAAAAAGGAGGCCAGGAATCCCTCCCTCCAGGGCAGGGCTAACCGAGGGAGCACAGGGAATGAACCTCAAACCTGTGCAACATCAAACACCCTGGGGCTCCCCTGTCATGGACAGCAGGCTGGCTTCTTTCCTGAGCACAGGTAACACAGTCTGCTGAGCACACAGGGATCTGAATGTGGGTAACAGGGGCATCTCTGGGTTCTAGGGAGGCCGAGAGACATGCCTGGGACAGGGACATTTGGCTGTAGATCAGAGAAGTTACCCAAGGAGGGGATGGGGAGGGGAGGATGGATGCAAAAAAAAAAATAGGGTGTGCAAGGCTCTCTGCTGAGAGGGAGCTTATTAAATCCACGTGGCCTTCCTTCCAGAAAGCTCTGGAACATCATGCATAACATAGATAAAATCACTTCTCCTTGACACAGACAAGGAAAGCCCTGGGGAAAGATCCATTGGTGGGATTTCAGACCCCTGGGGAAATGGCTAGGAGGCAGCTGGGCAGGGTGAGAAATGCATGCTTTGGTGCCCATGGTGGAGTGCCCATTCTGTCCAGGGCACACAGGAGAAGGCTCTGCCTGCCACCTTCTGCTTCCCACCCGACACTTCTGGAAGAGCCCAAGACGGCGCATGGCTCATGACCCTGGGGGTGTGCGTGGAGCCTTCTGGGCTTAGGATGGTCAAGATTTAGATGAGTTCGGTAGAAGAAAACAAAGATGGTGAGGATGCAAAGGCATAAGAAGGATACAATGGACTTTGGGGACTCGAGGGAAAGAGTAGGAGGGGGGTGAGGGATAAAAGAACACATTGGGTACAGTGTGCACTGTTCTGGTGATGGGTGCACCAAAATCTCACAGTTCACCTCTTAAATAACTTATTTATGTTACCAAACATCACCTGTTCCCCAAAAACACATTGAAAACAAACAAACAAACAAACAAACAAACAAAGATGGGAGTGCTTTAGTGTGATCATGGTCAAGGAGAAGGCTGGAAGGGCAGAGGAGTAACCAAGGGACCCGGGGGGTGTCTGAAAGGGAGGGCATATTTGTTTATCAGCAGGATTCCTTTGGTTTCCAGTGATTGAAAATTTAACCCAAACCAACTTAAACCACCAGGAGACCTGTATTGACTCATGTCAGTGCAAAGTATGTAAGTGGTTCAGCCTCAGGTGCTATGTGATCCAGGAGCTCAAATGTCACCAAGCATCTGATCTCTCTCCTTTACCTCCTCAGCACTGGCCTTGTCCCCTAGTGCTGCATAACTCCACTGCCAGCCGCTTAGACTCTTCTTGGTAGCAACACAGCTGCCACAGCTCCAGATCTCACTGAGAGTGTCTGAACCATCCTTGTAGCTCCCTGACAAGCCCTAGTTATCACTCTCGTTGGCCTGGAATCATGTGATGATCTTTGAACCAATTACCGAGGCTGGGGAATGGAACATTCTGAATGGCTCAAACTGATTTTATAGTCAGAGGCAGGGAGCTGGCTACGTCTCACCCAAGCTGCAGGACTGAGTAGGAAGAGGGGTTCTCCCATGCAGGGACTGTGGTGGGTGTGGATGCAAGGATGTGGGTGTCCATGCAGGCATCTGTAGTTGGCTGTGGAGTCTGGACCTGATTAATAGGTGTGAGCAAGGGTGCAGGAAGTCCCAGACCCTACTAGGAACCCTGAGCATGGAGTGGCATTTTCAGGGTTCCCCTCCCAACAGAGCAGCGGTGGATTGGGGTGGTAGCACACCCCGGCCGGACATGGCTGTGGGAGCCTCCCCAGAGGTGGCCTACCTTGGCAGGATCTCTGCAACCCCTGAGGAGCTACAAACAGGTAACGCTTGGCTTCCCCAGGCCTGCGTTATGAAAAGCTTGAGTTACAAAATGCTCCGGCCATTAAAAACCTGCTACTGACTTTAACAGCAATAAAATATCTGCTGTTTATGAGTAATTAGCCACTTCTGGAAAAGAGCTCTATTCCTTTAAATTTATGGGGTGCCTTGATTTATGCATTTCATGGTGGGGGGATGTCATGTTACATCACATCAACCTGATGTAATTTGATGCAAATCAAACACATGAAGGAGTGCATGGAAACGCTTTCTCCTGCCACCTGAAGTGCGTTTTTATATGGCGGGAGGTCTTTGGTCCTTATTCCATCTTTGTTCTTCTTGCTTTCTTTATCAGGAAAGTCTTAGGCGAATCTTTACCCTGAATGTCCTCGGTCCTGAGTGCACTGGCTGCAGCCTCTGACCACCCTTCAGGTGCTTCCAAGGGGACTTCATATCCCTGAGGGTGGCAGAAATGTAAATATCTGAAGCTATTTAATGAGCACCCATGCCATGCCCTGGGTTGCAGGGGCCTGGGGAGGCCAACAGCGAGACATACTTCCTGATTTTAAGGACCCCCAAGGTTGGTTCCTATACACAGGACATGGTGTAATCAATGAGTCTGATTTCATATTGTCTGAGAGGTGAGCATGGGGTCTGGCAGGGAGAAAATATATTTTGAAAGTCTTTTATAGCTTCTGAACCTCTGACAGTTTAGAGGGTAGAGGTGAGGGTATTCAACAATTTGTTGGTGGGACTACGTATCTCTTTGTCTGTGTGCATTATTTCTTCTTTAGTCCACCCACTCATTTATCTATCTGCTCATCCATCCATCCATCCATCCATCCAACATCTGTCTGACACCTACTAAATTTTTGAGTGAAGTAACCAAGAAAAATAAGACACAGATGCATATCCACTAACTTGCTGTGTAACCATAGGTGAGTCATCCCCTACCATCTGGCCTCCATGTACCTATGTGTAAAATGGGCACATCAGACCAAGCGTCTAGGAGCTAGATGATCTCAGATGTTTCTCTTGCTCTGCCATCCTCTGTGCCATTGTCCCTTTCCTCAAGGAACATCTCTGTGCAAGGACAGAAGGTGTAGACAACTCTCATTCATGGGATGCAGAGGTGCTTGCCAAGTAGTTGAGGAGAATGTGGGGAAGAGTGATGGGAAGAGAGATAAGGTAGGATGCAGCGGTGGCCCTTTGGTGGAAGCCTTCGGCATGAATCTGGGTCATTTGCCCATAGGAAAAACAGAGAGTTTTGATCTTTGATCTTTACACTTAAATGGAGTTATCTCATGGGTGTAGGGGACAGCAAGTGGAAAAAGCCTGGCATCGGGCCTGGAGTACCACCCGTAGTCAACGTGAGCTTGTTGGTTGATTCTACATGTATCCCGCCCTGTTGGCTTTCTTGGCAGGACTGCTGGATGGGTTTTACTAGGATTCTTGGGGTCATGTAGAAAGCACACACCTTGGTCTTCTAGCATGAGGCCCTTTTCTATTCCTTTTGGTCTCAGGCATACCAGCTTTCCAGAATGCCCAGCGTCCTAGCCTGGCTTCCTCAAAGTGACAGGCAGTGGTGTTCAAGCATCCTGTGTAATGGCTCTGGGCTTCTGACTTTAGACGGGAAGTTACAGTTGAAACAAGGCCACTTGACCTCCTTCCTGGTTCCACCTTGGGTGTGCCTCGAGACGATGGAGGAAGTTTAGGGTTCTCACAAAGTCCAGGTTCAATCTGTAATATAATTATTTAAAAATGGAACCTTGCTATTGTTTTGATTTGAGTCTTCTTGCTTTCTGGTTAGGAGTGACATTTTTGTGGTCATGAACCAAATTTTGTTTCTTCTGTGAGTTACCTGCTCACATGCCTTTTGTTCAGGTTTCTAATAGGGGTGTTTGACTTTTCCTTGTTAACTGCAAGTGCTCTTAAAAATACAAAAGGTAAAGTTATTAACTCCTTGCCTACCACATATGCCTGTGAGTGCCAGACTTCCATGTGGCTTTGGGACAGGTGACTGTGAGCAGGACTGAGGGTGATTGCAGGCCTGATGGAGGCCGTGTCAACATGCAGATAGTGACAGAGGAAGGAGGAGGAGAGGCAGGAGCAGACGCAGCCCTTGCAGAGCACCTGCTCTGTGCAGACGCTGCTTCAAGTATTTCCTAGCAGTGACCTCACTCATCTTCCTGGTACCTTAGCATTGCCACTGCAGCACATGCATAGAGCTGACAAGGTACCCCTCGGAGCTCAGTTCTTTTAGAGTAAGATACTGTACACCTTCTTGAAGCAGCAGCAAGTTTTCCTTTGTTACCCAGAGTCCAAGTAAAGAGACTCCTCCAGGAGCCCAGAGAGTAGCAGTGGCTGCCCTGCGGGGACCACAGTGGCTGCTGAATGCTGCTTGCAGCTTGGGTAGGTGATACTTCCACGCCAAGATACTGCAGTTACAGACTGCCTTGGGGTTCTCTGAAGGCTTCTCCTTAGGACATAACTTCTGGCACCTGGAGGTGGGGGTAGGTGAAGACGTTGATGTCAAGTCCCTGGTGAGAAAGTACAGCGTGTCCAACATCAGATGGATGGTGCACTGAGGGTCCTGGACCAGCCCATGAATGGCATTTTCTCCCTTATGCGGAGAGAAACATTAATTGCTTCATTTTAGAATATATCCCTGTGTTCAGCATCAGCGAAATTCAATGGCAAATTGGTGATGGTTCAAGATCAGGGTTTGGCTACAGGGTCCTTCCCTGTCAGGTGGACCTCAGAGGCACCCACAGGGGGACAGACGGAGAGGCTGAGTTCAGGGTCCAGCCTGGCCTGCCTCCTTGTCTAACACACTGGAAGCCATGATTCAGAGAGGGGCCAGGACACCTGAGGCCACATGGCTACCTGGATGACCATGCAGGTGTGGTTTAAGGGAGTGGGGGAAGCTACAAAGGGAGGATCCAGGCCCTCTGATGTATGGTGGGGAGGCCAGTTGTCTTGGATCCTGGCCCTGGGGCTGGCTGGGAGAGGAGGTCAGTGCACCTGGGCTGGGGAGAGGAGTCATTCATTCAGTCAGCGCTTCTTGAGCACCTGCTAGTGTGAGGCTCTGCTCTAGGCACTTGGGAATGTTGTCCTGGTGGATGTGTCATCATCACAGAGAGGATGCCTTAGCTGCCCCTGAGGGCATCCTATTTGGTTCCAGTTGACCATCTTCTTCCCGACACTATGCAAGGATCTAGATCTTGGGGTGAAGTGAACTGAGATCAGGAAGAGACTTGACACATCAAGGAGGGCTTCCTGGAAGAAGTGGTATTTAATTTCTCTCAAGATTACTAGGCACAAGGGCAAGGAGGGATTGCAGAGAGGATGTTCCCAACAGGGGAAATGATATGCACAAAAGGATTCCAAGTTGCCCCTCTCTGCTTCCTGAGAAAATGGAGTCCTTTTTCTTTATTTTCTTTCTCTCTCCCCCGCCTTTTTTTTTAGATGGAGTCTTTTTCTGTCACCCAGGCTAGAGTGCAGCAGTGCAATCTCAGCTCACTGCAATCTCCACCTCCCCAGTTCAAGCGATTCTCTTGCCTCAGCCTCCTGAGTAGCTGGGACTACAGGCAGGTGCCACCATGCCTGGATAATTTTTTGTATTTTCAGTAGAAATGGGGTTTCACCATATTGGCCAGGCTGGTCTCAAACTCCTAACCTCAAGTGATCCGCCTGCCTTGGCCTCCCAAAGAGCTGGGATTATAGGTATGAGCCACCTCTCCTACCCATGGGAGTCCTTTTTCAAAACACTAATAGGTTGAAGCAAGATGAACTGGAGGGTTCTCCATCCTCAGGTCACACTTTACTCCCCCTTCTTTCCTGATCATGGTTCAAAATTGGTCTTTGTCCCTGGAATCCATCTATGGCAGCAACACCCCCACGTCTGAGACAGCAGCCCCTAGCAGCCCTGGTTCCATGAGCTGGGCCACCTGCAGCCGGCTCCCCCAGAACCTGCGTTGAGGTGGCCGTGAGTCAGTCTTCCCTCCTCTCCCAGGAGGCCAGCCCGGCAGAGGCCAGGCCAGTCTGGTGACCTATGCAGGAGCTAGGGATGCTAAACTGGGGACCTCAAGGCCAAAGAGGACCGAGGGCCTAGCCCAGCCCTGGCCAGCCTCCATCTGTTAGCCTCAGCACAGAAATTGCAGGCAGCAGGGGACCCGATGGAATGCCTGGGTTTTCTGCTCAGTAATGATCATGTGTACTTACCGGATGATGTGTATCTGAGCTTATGTCTTCGACAGGTGCCCCTGTGGATGAATCTCCCTGGGATGACTTCTATAAATATTTCAGAATCAAGCCCCCTTTGATCACTCTTGCATATGTGCATTTTACATTATATTTAGTTTTGCACCAAATCAAATCTGAGGCCTCTGTGAAATGAAAATAAACTGTTCGACACGATATCATAGTCCACAAGTGCTTAAATGTAAACGGCTTTAATCAGGGGTAAAGGAGCGGGGAGGTATAGCCTGATGTCCATTCCCTGGCTGCTGCTGCACCAGGGAGGGGTCCTGCGGAGGCCAGGGCCTCTGGTTCCCAGGGCAGGGGCTGTGCGCTGGGGCTGGTAAAGAGAGCCAAGGTGGGTTAATAGGGGATTAAATATCTAACTTCCTGCCATGACCAAGTCTGCTTTAAAAAGGGAGCAAGAAAACCAGCGAGAGGAGAGTAATCAATACCCTCCTGACAACTGCTGGTATCTTTTTCAGTTTTGCGTTATTATGTTAAAGATATATCATTCATTGAAAGCATATATATATATATATACACACACACACACACTCAGAGAGAGAGAGAGAGAGAGGAGAGAGAGAGAGAGAGAGAGAGAGAGTTCTTGTTGCTTTCCTTGATGAGGTGGACACAGTTCAGATAAAAATCCATTACAGAGAATTAGAGGGCTATCTCCTCCCCAAATCATCCCATCTGGGTGAAATGGGAGCCCCGCTTCATGGCCTAGATGCGGGGTGTGAGGGCTGAGTTACCATTCCCAAACTGCAGTCCATGGATGTGACACCCTGGGCGACCTCTCCTCTCCTGCACAGTGACTGGTCATAAGCTTAGAGGACCGGGGGGTTGGAAGACTTTCCATAGGGTGGGATTCTCTATAAGCTACAGACAGGAGGCTGGTAACCCACCTACTCTCACCAAGCTTCCATTCTGAGGAAGCAGGATCACCTCCAGCCCGGGTCAAATCCAGGAAGGCTTCCTGGAGCACGTGAAGCCAGGATGAAGCTGGGAGATGTGGGGAAAGTTTCTCCTTCTACTTTTTCACCGTTAAAAAGAAGGCAAGGGGAGACTAACGCCTTTTTCCAAACTCTATGCTCTTCTTTCTCATGCACGGGGAGCCCTCACCACCGCAAGAGCTTTGACCTTCCGATGTTTGGTTTGTGGTCCAGGAGTTTATTTTCATCCTTTACTGGTTTACCATCTTCTCTGACTCACATTGGATAGAATATTGCCCTTTCTAGCTGCACATAGACAGAAGGTATGTACAGTTTTGAAGCTGTTCGCTTGTAAGTTTTCTGGAGACATGACCATGTCACCCCTATAGTTGGTGGCTACCCTAGTGGAGGCTCTGTGGGACTGACTGGATAGTCTTAGGACCTCAGCCGTTGGCATCTTTCTTATAGGAACCTGGTAGAAGGACGGGTGAGGCTCTCCCTGGCAATGTGAGGCATGCATGTTAACGTTCCTCCTCTATTAAGAGCTTCTTAAGCTGCTCTTTTGCCCCAATATAAACTCCATTCCACTAAGATTGGCTTTCAAGTCTGCACCAGCCCATGCCTCTGCCCTGTCTCCTCTCTGTCCCCAGAGCATTCCAAGCTCCATATACATTTTGTACATGCTGGTCCCTCGGGCACATGTGGCCTACTCCTCCTCTCTACCTGGTGACCCCCTCAAGGCTTGGCCAAGGCCTGTCTCCACCACCACCTTCCTTCCTTTCTCTTTCCTGCACTTCCATTCCACTGTGCCCAGCATGCTGAAACTCTCTCCAATTCAGCAGGTGACCCAAGCTTCATGAGTCCATCCATCTTTCCCTCCGTGAGTCAGCTTTTAAAGGCAAGGGCCTGGTCTTGCTTGTAGATCTCTAGATGTATCCATATCTTGCCACACGTAGGCATTACAAAATGTTATCAAAAGATGCCACTCCCGCTATATAGATTCTCGGATAAGACTGACAACAGGAGTGTTTTGTTTGTTTGTTTGTTTGTTTGAGATGGAGTTCACTCTTGTTGCTCAGGCTGGAGTCCAATGGCACGATCTCCGTTCACCGCAACCTCCGCCTCCTGGGTTCAAGAGATTCTCCTGCTTCAGCCTCCTGAGTAGCTGGGATTACAGGCATGTGCCACCCCACCTGGCTAATTTTATGTTTTTAGTAGAGATGAAGTTACTCCATGTTGGTCAGGCTCGTCTCGAACTCCCGACCTCAGGTGATCTGACCCCTTGGCCTCACAAAGTGCTGCGATTACAGCCATGAGCTACCATGACTGGCCAACAGGAGCATTTTTATTAACCACCTTTACATGCCTTAGTCATGTCCTTCCCCTCTCAGCATGTCCTCTGCTACCAGATAAGGGGGCTTCTGGATCTAAAAAGCTATGCTAACTGCTGTGCTCAGCATCTAAGAAGAGTTACTGCGTAGGTAGAAAATGCCTCATTTTCTCTCCCACAACCCCCTGTGCCCTCTCAAAATCCCTTGAAGTGAATAGGACAGCCTATCAGTCTTTTAGAGAGAAAAAGAAACTGAGGCTCTGGCAGGGAACCAAGGTCACACTGATGCTAGTGGGAGAGCAGGCAATTGGATTCACGTCAGTGGAACTTCAGGTGTCATTCTCTTTCCATTACTCCAGTCTAGTTGGAGGAATAAGCCACCTGATTCTACAGGAGAATGTGGAACAATGTATCAGCCCTTCTAGATATTAAGAAAACAGAAGAGTCTAAAGATAATTTTTTGGGGGGTGACCCTCTGGTCTACCAGTCAGTGAGTAACAGACCTGCTAAATTTCTCCATCTGTAGTGCCTGCCATGTCTGCCCCTCATATTTTCACTGCTTGGCCCATGTCTTTGTGCATCCTCTGTTCCTTGGCCTCCTCAGAGCCTGCCCATGGCTGTGGCTTCCTTCTTTCCAGGCACTTCCCAAATGACTGAGCTGGCTTCTGACTGTCGTTATCCAGCCCAACAAGAATAAATGTGTTGCAAAAAGCCAGCCTGGCCACTAGCATGTCTGCATGACTTAACTTTCTGAGCCACTGTTTCCTCATCTTTTGTATTGGTATTCCAATACAATACAATTCCAATACAATAACATAGCACCAATCATCTAAGGTTGTATAAGGCTAACATGAGATAATGATTGTGATGTACCTAGCAGTGTTGGCAGGTGGTATTTTGATGAGGAGTAGGAAGATGATGAAGATGAGGATCCTGTTAATGTACATAGTGATGGTGGTGGCCATGATAGTGATGATGGTGGTGATTTTGGTGATAATGATGATGATGGTGGTGGTGGTGATGATGATGGTGATGGTGATGATGGTGGTGATGGTGGTGATGGTAATGATGATGATGATGGTGATGATGGTGGTGGTGATGCTGATGATGGTGATAATGATGGTGATGCTGGTGATGGTGATGGTGGTGATAGTGGTGATGATGGTGATAATGGTGGTAATGATGGTGATGATGACGGTGATGATAATGGTGATGGTGGTGATGCTGATACTGGTGATGGTGGTGATGATGATGGTGATGGTGTGATGATGATGCTGTTGATGGTGATGATGATCATGATGCTGGTGATGCTGGTGATGTTGGTGATGATGGTGGTGATGCTGCTGCTGCTGCTGATGATGATGGTGATGATGGTGATGATTATGATGATAGTGATGATGATGCTGATAATGGTGATGATGGTGATGGTGATGGTGATGATGGTGATGCTCTTGCTGCTGCTGCTGCTGAGGATTGTTGCTTTTTATTGAGAGGACAGTCCATAGTCTTAACAACTACCCCATGTGAACTTTTCTTCATTCCATCCCCAGCACCTACTTGCCTGGCTTTGTGTGTTATGGGCAGGAAGTGACCCAGGGATCCAGACAAGAAGTCTTCTCTACTCTGAGAAGATGACAGGAGAACCCCTTTGTGGCCATTTTTCTTTTCCATCTGATGTTGTTGTGCTCATTATCTGTATTCATTTCTGGGCTGCAGTTTCAGCAGAGACTCCAAAAGCCACAGTGATGAAAGCTCTTTGCCTTTGAGAATTTTTTTTTTCACCAAACCCAAACCAAAAATGGTCACATCTTTGAGAATTTTGAAGTCATCCAAAGTTTCTAGGGAGAAGACACTCAAATTCTTTTCCCAAATTCTCCAACTCTTGTCCCACCAGCATGGAAGCTGCCCAGGGCTCTGTGGGACCACATACTAAGCCAGACCGGCCAAATCCTGCTCACTACTCAAGGCAGTGAGGGCCTTGACTTTGGCCAATGTTCCATCCCCAAGGGGACACTTGGGAATTTCACTACAGTCTGCAGCTTGACTCTGTTGGTTACACAGTTGTCATTCTCCACAGCCTGATTTGAGTATGGTGTTTTTGTTCATAAATTCAGCAAGGATTTAACTGTTTCTGGCCCTGTCTCATGGCATTGTCTACACATCAGTCAAAATGGAACAGGTCACCCGCGCTGCCCTCCTGTTCATCTATTAATCATCTGGCAAATAAACCACTCAGTATCTTGCCCACCCCGGTAATGTTTGTGATGTAATTTGTTTGGATGCCCAAATGTCACCAGCGTTGATTGTAAGAGATGAAAAAAAAAATGCACTTGCTCAGCATAGCAAGCTCTAGGCCAAAACGTAAGCATGAAATCTCTGGTTTATTTTTGTAATAATGTTTACAGCTGTTTAATGACCCTGAAAAGGTTCAGTAGTCTGGTGTTCTGTATTTCAGAACAGGAGTGTATTATGCTTATAACAACCTTAGTTAAACAGTTTGAGCTACAACAATTGGAAAAATAGTATTTAATAAGAAGCCATGGTATTCTAGGTGAAATTGTCTTAATTACTGTTTACCCTCAGCATAAGAAAGCAAGGTGGGCTTCAGGGACAGACTGAGGGTCACGTGAGCCTCCAGGAATGGGGTCTGCCTACTACTAGAAGTGCATGTTATGAGACGATTTTGAGTAAAATCCACAGTGGTGTTTGGACCCCCCCTTGCTGTGAACCCGAGTCCTAGACCCTGCAGAGCAGCTTGGAGGTCAGGGACTCCTGCAAGGCTTCCGAGGTAGCAGTTTCACCCACATCGATGAAAAAGGGAGTATATTTAGTTGTGCTTGGCTAGACAACAATACTTGATTTTTAAAAATCCAGTGCAAATGGTTATTTTGAAAGCATTTTATTTTCCAACGATTCTTTTTCGTGGTATAAGGAAAAAGCTCTTTCATACAACTTACTGGCAAGATCTATATTTTTTGGACTATTCATAAGATTACTTTTTTTTCTGTGCTAGCAAAATGAAACTGTGTTTTTGTGTAAAATTTATTTAGACTCGTAGCAGCTGGCATTTCTGGTGTCCTGATAGTTTTAAATTTCATTTTGAGTGAAAGATACAATTAGGTTCTCTATTGGAAGAGTTAAGTGAAAACTTTTGTCATTGATATCACAGGAAATAGTCTTGAAGGCAGAAATGCAAAATCAAAATAACCATTAGCACCATCAAAGGCAGCTGAATGGCTCACAGTACCTGCAATGATGGCAGTGATGAGACAGAATGTATTTTGATAATCTGTGTACCCAATGGTGGGGTTCATTTGCTGAGTGTGAAATTGCATTGTTCAAGAAGAAAACCTGTAATGTTTGGAAGCCTTCACCTGGGGCCCCTGCCTGTGTTTAGAGGTGCAGCCCAGGAGTTCCCACATTGTGATGAAGAATCCCATGGCCACCAAGAGCCTAGCTTAGTTCTTCATCAATATTGGCTGTCGAGTTGAGTCCCCAAGGTACCCCATGACTCTGTGCTCAGAAAAGATCGGGGCTGGGGGGGATGTTGCCATGTTTCTGCATTGGGGAGATGATGCTGCAGACACAAGAGTTTACAGTGGCCTTTAACTGTCCAGCCTCGGTAAGGACATTTGGCTGCCCTTGCAGAGTTAGGTAAATTATGTATTCATTGGTTCCTTCTGTCAATCAACCAGGGTTTATTGATCCTCTTCCTTATAAGTTTCAGGCTGGGGCAATGAACTGAAGGCTGGGGCAAACTGTTCTCACTGTTTAGTAGTTTGTTTGCTTGCTTTTAATTGTGCTAAGGGTTTTCCTGCCCAGGTGAACTGATTCCATGAGTTCTTGCAGAGGTTATCCAAAATCCTGGCTGCCCAATTGCCTTAAGCCCAGGATCATGGCCTGCCCTCTGCTGGCCCCTGGCTTCTGCTTTTAAATTTTTGATTCGGGGGTACATGTGCATGTTTGTTAAGTTACATGGCTATATTGCATAATGCTGGGGATTGCGCCTCTAGTGCACCCATTGCCCAAATAGCACACATTGTACCCTATAGGCAATTTTATCAACCCTCCCTCCCCGGTCTCCCTCCCCACTTTTGGAGTCCCCAGGGTCTATTGTCTCCATCTTTATGTCCATGTATACCCAGTACTGAGATTAGCTCAACATGGATTAAAGACTTAAACATAAGTTGTGAAACTATAAAAAAAAATCCTAGAAACATCTAGAAAAACCTCTTCTGGACATCAGTCCAAGTGAATAATCTGTGGCTCCAGCTCCTGGGTCACGCAGTGCTGAGTGAAGGGTCAGTGGGGCGTGTAGGCTAAAGTGCTCTGGCAGCAGGGTCGGGGGTGTGCTGTGGCAGGAGGCCCCTCCAGGGATATTCCCTATGGGGCCTGTCAGGGAGCAGCATGGTCTGAAATGGAAGGCTTACTCCGTGGTGGGCTGGGGAAAGGGGTAATAAGACCTTCCATCAGGTCTTTTTTGAAAATTTAAAAAATTATCTTTTAAATTATTTTTATTTTTTGAGACAAGGTCTCATTCCCATTGCCCAGGCTGAAGTGCAGTGGTACGGATCATCGCTCACTGCAGCCTTGACTTCCCCAGGCTCAAGTGATCCTCCCACCTCAGCCTCCCAAGTAGTTGGGAGTACAGGGATGCATCGCCAAGCCTGGCTAATTATTTTATATTTTTAGTAGAGATGGGGCTTTGCCATGTGGCTTAGGCTGGCCTCAAACTCCTGGGGCTCAGCCTCCCAAAGTGCTGGGATTACATGTGTGAGCCATTGCATCCGGCCCCTTCCAACAGATCATCTCGTTCGCAGGCAACTCCACTTCCTCTAGGCCCGTGAGCTCTTATGTCTGCAGTTGGATTCAATCCTTTAACAGTAGGATTAATGATGCCTTAGTTTCCCAGTATAGGCATTTGTATACATTTCTAGAGGGCTACCAGGTAGGGACTCCTCACCCTTCCTTCAACACAGACATACTTAATGTACTTACACACAGAAACACACACACACACACACACACACACACACCCTCAGACACCAAGGCTGAGATGGTTTCTTTTTTCCCCAGCTTTGCATTCAACCTCAAAGGGACCTTTCACTGCTCCCCTGTTACTTGTGGACACTCACTCACACTGGCCTCTTAGATCCACAGGCCCTTGAGGGCAGGTACATGGAAGGCCCCTGGGAAATACTGACTGAATGGCTAAGGTAAGGAATAAATGCATTCTGGATGAGTGAAGTGTCAAGGCTGGAGAAATTGGGGCTGACCCAGGTTTTGCGAGTCCCAGGCCGGGCCTGGGGCCAGCTTGTCCTGCCTCGGCTGTTTTGGCGCAGAGACAGCGCACACCAATTACCCCATACTCTTTCCAGGAATTCGTGCTTCCCTTTCTTGCTCTAAGTCGAGCAGCAGGCGTCAGTTACGACTGCCCCATTGCAGCGGCCTCAGCTGCACCTGCTTGAGGAATCACAGAGGATTCTGAGCTGACTATCGTGGTCCTGCTTCCCAGTAAGGCTCCGTGTAGGCTTCTCCCAGGCTTATTCAAGGGCTGGGGACCAATATCCTGGAAGCGTCTCCTGGAGAGCTGGCCAGCTCCTCTGAAACCCTGGGGTCTTCCATGGGCAGTGATGGTCAGTTAAGTTCTAAAGGGAACCACTGCTTTGTCTCCTAGTATTCAGCAATTGGGCCATCAGGGGTAGTCCAAGCCTGGGGTGATCACCATGGACACCTAGACTGGGAAAGTTGGGGGTGTGGACTCCCTTCCCTCCCGTCCCCTTCCCTCCCCTTCCCTTCCCTTCTCTTTCTTTTTTCTGTTTTTCATTTTTTTAGACAGAGTCTCGCTCTGTTGCCCAGGCTGGAGTGCAATGGTGTGATCTCAGCTCACTGCAAGCTCTGCCTCCCGGGTTCCAGTGATTCTCCTGCCTCAGCCTCCCAAGTAGCTGGGATTACAGATGCCCACCACCACATCCAGCTAATTTTTGTATTTTTAGTAGAGATGAAGTTTCAACATGTTGGTCAGGCTGATCTCGAACTCCTGACTTCAAGTGATCCGCCCACCTCGGTCTCCTAAAGTGCTGGGATTACAGACATGAGCCACCATGGCCGGCCAGGGGTGGCTTTCCCTTGGTGGTTTCTGAACCTTCAGCTTCTCAATGGTAGCCAGGGACCCTTCCAACTCTGTCCGATTCTGATTGTAGGTGCTCTTGGACTTGTGCAGAGGCTGAGGTTAGGTCACATGACTGATTGTAGGTGCTCTTGGATTTGTAGGAAGGTTGAGGTTAGGGCACGTGACTGATTTCAGGTGCTCTGGACTTGTGCAAAGGCTGAGGTTAGGTCACATAAGGTTGAGGTTAGAGTGAGTCTCTATTCACTCATTCATCCATTCACTTGGGACATACCGAACCTAAGGGAAGCCAGCTCTGCATGAGGACCCAAGGCTTCATCCTTGACCAAGACAGACATACCCTCTGCCTTCACGGGAATGAAGCATGTCTATAAAAGGATCAATGACAAAATGTTGCCCCCATGGTAAATGCTACAAAGAAGAAAGTAAAGTGTTGGGACAGAGAGGGGCTGGGGTGTCAGCCTCAGACAGGGTGGGCACAGGGGGCTTTTGTGAGAAAGGATGTGTGAGCTCAGACCCACAAGAATAAGAACAGAGCCAACTATTAAAAGAGCCAGGGCAGCATGCATGTTCTATAGAACATTCTATCCTCAGCTGACAATCCAGCAAAGGCATTTAAAGACTTAAAGAGGTTACAAAGCTTTGTTAACTCCGGCCAGGATAGATAGATAGATAGATAGATAGATAGATAGATAGATAGATAGATTTGAACAAAATAAAAGAATTCCATACTCAAACCAAACCTGAAAATTCCCACATTCCTTAGTTGATGAGTTGAGCTGTTACTTGCATAGTATGAATCGTGGTGGTGTTGGGGTACATGGTCTTCAATACCATGCCCCTCATCCAAGCTGATTTGCAGTCTCGCCGCATTCCACATTCAGCCTTCTCTCCCTCCTGCTGAATTGGCGTCAGCTCATCAGCGGCAACCTGAAAATAGCCCATCTTCCTGGATTCATGTCTTCTGAGCTGGCCAACTGGGTAGCCTTTGGAAGTGGGCCAGCCCTGTTGGCCTTAGACTTTCCAAACTTCCACGGAGCTGTTGGGTAGAATTCTGAGCAATCCCGTGTGGCTTCAGGGTCATGATCCCTGTTGGCTCAGAAGAGGAGCCAGTGCAGCTGTATGGGGCTTGAAGGTGGAGAGAGGGTGCCAGACAGGGCCCTGGGGCCACCAGTCTCTGCCTGGAGCCTCCAGCAACCTCTGTACACTGTGCCTGCTCCTCCCTGCTGGATAGTGGGTGTCATGAGTCCTGGGGCTGGTAGGTCTTGTCCACCATCATGTCTCCAGTGGCAAGGCTAGGGACTGGCACATGGAAGGATCTCGGTAAGTTTGTTGAATGAATGCAGCCACCTCCATGGAATATTAACTTTTTTCTGACCAACCTCCAAAATGGGCCTGTGTGTTTTAAGAAAATTTGAGTGTAGACTGCCCCCAGAAACAAAAAGGAAAGATGACAAGCTGGAAGCCTTCTCCTATGGCAAGTGCCCATGCACCTTTACGTGTGTCTTCAGGCTTTGCACAGTTGTGCATATCTTTCATTCGTGGACACAGTTGGCCCAGCACCACCACTGTAATCCCTCAGCCGCCTGGAAATAAACATTCATGGCTCTTTCTTCCCTTCCCTTGCAAGATAGACTCACCACCCTACTCCTCCTGCCAAGGAAGTCAGATCTCCCATTGGAGACCCCCCACGCCACGCAGTCTCCTGTCGGGAGGCCCAGCAAGCAGCAGACCCTGCTGAGCCTGCCTGTGGTTCCTCCACAGTTGAGCTCTGTCCCCACAGGTCCCCCTGGTTAATCGCTTAGCCCAGAAATCAGTCCTGGCTAGGGTTAAGCACAGCTCCTGGACCACCTAGCTGCCCAACACATCTAAACAATGGGATGCAAGAGGAGAGGTGTGTGCAAAGATGATTCCAATGGCAGGAAACAAATTTGGAGTCCTTCAGGTGGAAGACATAGCTGGAAATGGAAGGACCCCAGGCAGGGGTTCATTGCCTTGCAAAGTTGAGCTCCCCATATGCTCCAATGTGGAAGGGGCTGTTTCCTCTGCCCTCCCTGGAACCATCTGGTTTTAGCCATTCCGCACAGGCTGGAGAGGGGGCAGAGAGGACTATTAAAGACAATTATGCAGACCAGCTTTGAACGATAGTGTTTAACAAACAACTTTGAGTTCTAATTTTCTGCAAAACACATACTGCAGGTACAATTTGTACTCATTATTGTATATTGGGAAAGTTATTAAAAACACTCAAACTTGGTTGAGCCTTCCTATGGCACCATCCCTGGATTTTAATGGGTTTTTATCTAGTTCTATAAAAGATCTCTTTAAACCCAATCGAAGTCCCTGCTTTGGATATCTTGCCATTGAAGGATGGGAAGAACCCCATTATAAGGTATTGGTGTTTCCTTTGACCCAAATTTGAACAACTTCAACAATCTGCTAAGATTCCATCAGGAGAGAATTTATACTTCTTTTGATGGGCACAGTTACCAAATGACAAAATAACAGTGTTTCGTAACATAAGGGTTAAATCTTAATCTCTGAGGTTTGCAAAGCCGCTACTCGCAGTCTCCTTAAAATTTAATATACCTCGTTAATGCTTCCTTGCAAACACTGAAGGATTTTTATGATTATAATCATGTGTTACAGCACCTAGTACTGTTTCTAAGCAGCATACTAATCAGCTTAATGAGATATTACTGCACTTTTTGTTGACTAAAGCAAAATCCCTTTTATTGTTCTAAAGCCTGTCCTTTACTTTATTTTTTCCCAAAACATTATCTTGTTTTATTATGTACCAGTAAATATCATGCCATTGGTTTTTTTTTTTTTTTTTTTTTTTTGGCCAAATCATAAAATGATCTCTTTCATCTCAGACTGGTGAATGTATTGAATATAGTAAACGGAAAGAGAAGTTCCAAGTGGGTTTATTTGGTCTTATAGGGAAAGTCATTCTGCTCTCAGGCAAACTTTGGACTGAACCAACAGGTACAGGTGCGACAATGGGGCAATGCAGAAAAAGTTTCACACGTAGACCCTTGATTTGTTATTAGGTGTTGAAAGTGGTAAAACATTAATAATTTAAAGGTGAATGAATAATTGCAGTCTGTAAATAGAAAATACAAGGAAGACGATCTGTCGCCAAAACAAATTGGAGGAGCAATGCCATATTGCATAATTGGCATTTAATAATTCATTTTTTTATTATTGTTTTTGACTAGAATTCCTTAGCATGATTATGTGTAGGTAGGGCATGAAATGCAAATTCCCTGCCCGCCAATGCTGTTGATTCATGGCGCCATAGCTGCACCTGGCACGGATCTGAACTCTGCCTCTCTTTTCAGGGATGGAAGAAGCGAGCCTGTGCCTTGGAGTGTCTTCGGCGGAGCCGGAAGCTGAGCCCCACCTGAGCGGCCCCGTCCTCAACGGCCAGTATGCCATGAGTCAGAAGCTGCACCAGATCACCTCCCAGCTCAGCCATGCCTTCCCCGAGCTCCATCCCCGGCCCAACCCCGAGGAGAAGCCCCCCGCATCCCTGGAGGAGAAAGCCCACGTGCCCATGAGCGGCCAGCCCATGGGCAGTCAGATGGCGCTCCTGGCCAACCAGCTGGGCCGGGAGGTGGACACCAGCCTCAACGGGAGGGTGGACCTGCAGCAGTTCCTCAACGGGCAGAACCTGGGTATCATGTCCCAGATGAGCGACATCGAGGACGACGCCCGCAAGAACCGCAAGTACCCGTGCCCGCTCTGTGGCAAGCGCTTCCGCTTCAACAGCATCCTCTCCCTGCACATGCGCACGCACACGGGCGAGAAGCCCTTCAAGTGCCCGTACTGCGACCACAGGGCGGCGCAGAAGGGGAACCTGAAGATCCACCTGCGGACCCACAAGCTGGGCAACCTGGGCAAAGGGCGCGGGCGCGTGCGCGAGGAAAACCGCCTGCTTCACGAGCTGGAGGAGCGCGCCATCCTGCGGGACAAGCAGCTGAAGGGCAGCCTGCTGCAGCCCCGGCCCGACCTGAAGCCGCCGCCGCACGCCCAGCAGGCCCCGCTGGCCGCCTGCACCCTGGCCCTGCCCGCCAACCATAGCGTGCCCGACGTGGCCCACCCGGTGCCCTCGCCCAAGCCGGCCAGCGTGCAAGAGGATGCGGTGGCCCCGGCGGCGGGCTTCCGCTGTACCTTCTGCAAGGGCAAATTCAAGAAGCGCGAGGAGCTGGACCGCCACATCCGCATCCTGCACAAGCCCTACAAGTGCACGCTGTGCGACTTCGCGGCTTCGCAGGAAGAGGAGCTCATCAGCCACGTGGAGAAGGCACACATCACCGCCGAGTCGGCCCAGGGCCAGGGGCCCAATGGCGGTGGGGAACAGTCGGCCAACGAATTCCGCTGCGAGGTGTGCGGCCAGGTGTTCAGCCAGGCATGGTTCCTCAAGGGCCACATGCGCAAGCACAAAGACTCCTTTGAGCACTGCTGCCAGATCTGCGGCCGGCGCTTCAAGGAGCCCTGGTTCCTCAAGAACCACATGAAGGTCCACCTCAACAAGCTGTCGGTGAAGAACAAGTCCCCCAGCGACCCTGAGGTGCCTGTGCCCATGGGCGGCATGTCCCAGGAGGCCCACGCCAACCTGTACTCCAGGTACCTCTCCTGCCTGCAGAGCGGCTTCATGGCCCCAGACAAAGCCGGCCTGAGCGAGCCCAGCCAGCTCTATGGCAAGGGCGAACTGCCCATGAAGGAGAAGGAAGCGCTGGGGAAGCTGCTGTCTCCCATCTCCAGCATGGCCCATGGCGTCCCGGAGGGGGACAAGCACTCCCTCCTGGGATGCCTCAACCTCGTGCCGCCGCTGAAATCCAGCTGCATCGAGCGGCTGCAGGCGGCTGCCAAGGCTGCTGAGATGGACCCCGTGAACAGCTACCAGGCTTGGCAGCTCATGGCCAGGGGCATGGCCATGGAACATGGCTTCTTGTCTAAAGAGCATCCGCTGCAGCGCAACCACGAAGACACTTTGGCAAACGCCGGGGTTCTGTTTGATAAGGAGAAGCGGGAGTACGTGTTAGTGGGAGCAGATGGCTCCAAGCAGAAAATGCCTGCTGATTTGGTTCACAGCACTAAAGTGGGCAGCCAGAGAGACCTGCCAACTAAGCTCGACCCTTTAGAAAGCAGTCGGGATTTTTTGTCACACGGGCTGAACCAGACGCTCGAGTATAACCTGCAGGGTCCTGGGAACATGAAGGAGAAGCCCACCGAGTGCCCTGACTGCGGACGGGTGTTCCGCACCTACCACCAGGTGGTCGTGCACTCCCGTGTCCACAAGCGGGACCGCAAGGGTGAGGAGGACGGGCTGCATGTGGGCCTGGATGAGCGGCGTGGCTCGGGTAGTGACCAGGAGTCTCAGTCGGTGAGCCGCTCCACCACGCCGGGCTCCTCCAACATCACTGAGGAGAGCGGGGTCGGAGGTGGCCTCTCCCAGACCGGGAGTGCCCAGGAGGACAGCCCGCACCCCTCCTCGCCGTCCTCCTCAGGTAGGTTAGCCGGGAAGTGGGGAGAAGCAGCTTGCACAGCAGCCCTGCCCAGGGCTGCCTGGTTCTGCTCCCAGGCCTCCAGTCAGTTCCAAGGCCAGTGGGTCTTGATCGAGGACATGGGTGGGTTGAACACTGGGCCATGCCTTTCTTTCCCTCCCTGACTGGAGGGAAAGGGCAGTCCTTTCACCTCTTACGCCTTCCCTTGAGCACTGGCTACCAAGAAAGTAGCTTGAGGTAAGGCATGGTGGCTCATGCCTGTAATCTCAGCACTTTGGGCCACTGAGGCGGGGTGGATCACTTGAGGTCAGGGCTTTGAGGCCAGCCTGGCCAACATGGAGAAACCCCATCTCTACTAAAAGTCCAAAAATTAGGCAAGCGTGATGGTGCATGCCTGTAATCCCAGCTATTTGGGAGGCTAAGGCAGGAGAATCGCTTGAGCCTGGGAGGCGGAGGCTGCAGTGAGCCAAGATCACACCACAGCACTCCAGTCTGAGCGACAGAGTGAGATACTGTCTCAAAAAAGAAAAGAAAGAAGAAAGCTGCCAGGTGGTACATTTTTCAGTGGACATAATATACCTTTTTCTTGCAATTGTCCAACCCCATTTCATGGTCTGATGCTGTCGGCCATCATCTTGTCTCTGGAACTCAGGAGCTGGCATTCTGCTCTATCCCTGGGTGTGAATGTGTAACCGTCTTTCTCTCCCGCTTGGCGTAGTCCCATAATTCTCTTACGTAGGCACCGCAGTCTCCCTCCCTAAGTCAAACCTGTCTTCTGGCCCCTTCCCAAATTACGACGTGGCTCACCTGCCAGATCTGAGTGACCTAAAGAGCCCCACCACTTTCCTCTGATGGTTTGGAAAAGTACAGGCATTTGAAACACAGACGCATGACTGTTATGTCTTAAATTGTACTGTGTTACACGGGCGATACAGCTTTGGGGTCTAAAATAGCAAAGCAGAAAATCTGTCATCAAACTGTCTGTGAAATGATGAAGCTTCTTGGCCCAGTTAAAAAAAAAAAAAAAAAACCCAAAACAACAACAACAAAAGCACACTAGCCTCAGATGGCTAAATTAAAATCACCACCTAACAGCAGGTAAGGTGTTGCCTTCATCCATATTTCCAAAGCCCCTTACTAATGGGTAGTAAATTGAAAGTTATATCTCTAGCCCTTTATAAAGAAAGCACCTCGCTAATACTGTAATCATTCTGCAGCCTAACAACAGAGGAAATCATGCCATAACAAATACCCTGTTACTAATGGCAACATTGATTTCTGCAATCAGCCATTAAGTCTAGAAAATGAAAGACAGTTTGAGGCACCTCGAGGCACTGCCTTGCCCACTGTTAAAGATGTAGCAGCACACTGTTGAGGGTCATTTTTAAAAAGTTTTTTCTTCTTTCTTGATCCCACCCTCACTCCTTGGTTTAGATACCTATTTCGATCTTGGAGGCAATTCACTGCTGCACTTATAAAGTAGATGCCAGTTTTAGCTTTGCTCTTATAGTCATACTCTTCTTCTAGGACAAAATTAGTATTAAAATAAAGTGGGACTCTGCCGGCTTATTACAAACCAGTAAAGAATTGTTAAGACACATAAATCTGGTCTGCACATTCCAGAGATTCCGATAGCACTTAATGCCGCTGCTTAAATACCCATGAAACACTGTCTACTCCTGGAGTCCTCGACTTGTTTGGGATTTATTACTGATGAGACGCTTAGGAAGTGTCTAACCAGCAGCATGAGTGCCATGGAGGCGTGAGGTCACACTACCTGGAGCGATTGCCATAAGGAGCACACTAAGATTCGAGGGAAGGGTTTTCACCATGTAAACATAAATCCCTACACGAGAGGCAGCCAAGTGCCAGGTGTCCCAATGTCAGGAGGAACTCTTTCTGGTCTCCTAGGATGAGGTGTCCTCTTCTGGCATGTGTCGTCTCTGATTTTGAATTGGGACCTTTACAGGACAGGATGCAGGCAGCAAACTGTTTCCCCTAAGGTTTTAGAGTGACGTGGAGTTAACATTGACAGATTTCCATCCCTCTCTCAGACCTCCTGAAATGTAAGGTTCTCGGCAGAATATTCTGACACCAAATGTTCAGCTTCATTAATGACATGTTTACCGTGTTTTTCTCACCTTCTGGCCAAGTGATAGCCCTCACGCTATTCCCATCTCTGTTGCTTGCCCATCTCTCAGTGCTCGGTTGAAAAAAAACCCATTTTCCTTAAAAAGAACCAACCGTGCTCATGACTCAAAAGAGAATTATACTTGAGTTGTGGTTATCTTCTCACTTTTATTTCCCCTCATTGAAGTATTTTACAATTGTGAATACTGATTCTTTCATTTCTGGTTGACTTCTTTGTTTTCTTCATATTCAAATTAGACCCTTTCATAATTTTCTGACTAAGTAGGAGAATTGAGGTCATACCAATATGCAACCCGAATCAGCTGTGCGTCTGGGGCATTCAGGTTTCCCTGGGATTTAGGACTCTTAACCAAATCTGGTTAGTCCTCCCACTTATTTCCAACAAGTTTGACTTGTATAAAAGTGCGATTAAAATAAGCATTTAAATAAAAATCTGGGTACAATGGGTATTTTATTATTACCTGTTAAAGAGAAATCTGCAAGGTGAAGGAGAGAGAAAAAAAATCTTTAAGCCCTTAAGTAAAGAAAGAAGTACTTATTAAGGCTTCTATTAAGAAATAACTGCAAAACACGGTTTTACAAATTTCTCAGACTGCATAACAATGTCGCAAAACTTAATTTGCATCACTTGATTCTTTTTTTTGTTGAAAACTGGGTCAGTAGGGCCTGAGAAACTATTTTTTCAGATCTTAACCAATGAATTCTTCTTTATAAATCGCTGCTCTTAACATGATAGTAGTTCTGAATTCATCATAAAAAACCTTTTTACAGAGCCTCTTAGAACAGATCTCTAGAAGAAGGCTTACAATGAGTGGCAGAGACGTCCTTTGTTATCTGATGTAATTCTTTGCAAAGAAGGATTGGGAACGGAGTGGCTGTTTAAAAATGTCTTGCTCAGACCGAGACGAAGAAGGGGTCAAGTTTGCAATCAAACAGTTATTGCCGAGATGGGCGACTGTCACTGGCTAGGCTAATGTGGGATGCAGCTGTTTGTTATGTGAGCAAAAGAATGTTTGAATCAGTGAACATGTGAAAATGATTCCAGTGAACCAGAAAATGTGTTTGTTCTTTGGCTCTCCAAACTGCTGAGAACCAAGCTTAAGATCAACTGCGAAAACTAGGACCTTTGACAAATTGAGAGGTCATATTTTCTAGCAGAAAATGGACAAAACTAGTCACACAGATCACTTCCCCATCTTCCCCCTTTGTTTTATTTTTGTTGTGTTGTTGTTTATTTGACTTACCAGTAATTTCACACCGTGGTCAATGTCATTCCTGCCTCCGTGTACAATACAAAGAGAAACTATTTGGAAAGCAGCAGCTTATAAATTTTACTCTTTTATGACATTTAGAAAGCGGGGTGGCTGTTTCGATACCTCCTCATTTCTGGCTTGCATGCAGACACTCTTATGGCATTAATCTTTGCATCTTTCTCTAAAACCTCCTCTAAGGCTGAGCTCGAATCCTAGCTTTGCTGTGAGTCAGAAAACGACCAAAGTTCTGTTTCTTCAGATTTTGCTTTGGAAATCACACTCAGAATAATTAAAACTTAATGTACTAAGAAACGATACTGTTCATTATATCCAACAGGGCAGTTACCTTCCAAATTCCCCGTAATTTTGGAGTGGGGATAATTGAAGTGTTGATGGTGGGAAGGGGGTAATTGAATGCATTGACCCTCTGTTCATTAAATAAAGTCGGCTAAGTTACAGGATCAATGGAAAGCCAGGGAGAGATGCAAAGATGAAAATATCGTTAACCCCTACTACTTCTGGTATAATATTTTGAGATGGACAAGGATTATTTGGTCAGCTGGGCTAAAAGCCTTGCGAGGTCTTCTTTTGTTGTTAGAGCTGCATTCCTGAAATGCTGGGTCTCCATCCCATTGACCACAGCATCAAAGGCCTTTATCTGGGGCGCTCTCGCATTACATGGGGTGTATAGTGATATGATAGATTTTCTTTCTTTTCCACCTCTTTTTCTCATGTGGCTCCCCCTCCCTGCCCCCATTCACGATAACCAGTGCCTGCTCCATACACAAACAAATCCAGGCACCTAAAAGAAGAAAAAGAAAAAGAAAAAAAATTTGAGTTTGAGGATTAAGATCTTCATTTTTTTTTTTTGCTTGTGCATTCCAATTGTTCTTAAAATATTTGGCAATGTCAATTAGTAACTGAGCAGAGTTAGCTGATGAACACAATTTTCCAGTAGACTGAGCACCCTATTGTTGCCGAGCGAACAGCAGATTTCTGAGGTCATTATCATTCGCTGGTTGCTTGGCCCAGCTGCTTCCTGCTGCAAAAGCCAAACTTTATACCGGAGCTCGGGGAGGCTGCAGCAACAGGGGGCTGGAAGGGGGGAGAGGGGAGCTGGCTGCAGAGCCGAAGACAGTCATTATCAGCAGAGGAAACAGAAAGTAAAAGTTTCCAGGCAATTCCAGGAAAACTACCGGAGCAGGCTTCTTCCTCCTGTTCCATTCCAACCACCTTTCACCTCTAGGCAGGGAATTAAAAAGGACTTGGGGAGACCCCCCTGAGCATGGTGGCAACTAATCTCTTTGCAGAGCGGAACTTTGGAAAACAATAATCCCATTTATAAATAATACTTAAAATTTTTTTAGCCCAGGCTCAAGCATGTGAGTGATGCCCTCTTAGATAGACTCCTTCATTGTTTTATACATATATATATATGTCATTTTAAAAATGATATTAGGAACTTGAAATTAGTCAACTTGGGGATGACAAATAGGCAACATTATTTAATTTTCCAGCGGGATCTTATGAACAGATTATAGTCTGAGATTCCTTTTAAAATCACATTTAGCCTTAAATGTTCCCCCTCCCCCTTCCCCTGTTCCCTGCTTCCTTATTTTTCTGCCCCCACCCCACCCCAACTCCAGCCTCTCTTCCCCACCTCCTAATTTGGGAGCTGGTTCAGTGAGATGAAAAGCTGCACTTTTTTTAAAGCTCAGCTGTGAAAGCCGAGCGCCATATGCAGCCCTTCCGTCCCTGCCGTGGAAGCGTGTGCAGGCGGCCGCCGTGTTTGCGGAGATTTACGGAGGCTCGGCTCGTGTGTGCCGAAGCTGTGCCCAGGCGGACGCCGGCCAAGGCCCGTCCCCTGAGCTGAGAGCCGAGAGCTGAGGTGGCCGCCTGCCTAGACGAATAAGCCGGCTGGTCAGGTGTCTCCTGGGGAACGTCAGATGGGGCACAGGGTCAGAGGTCCCCGTGTCCTCCCCTGGCGGCCACCTTTCTGCTGGGGCCCCAGGGTGATCTGTCCACTCGGGACACCCTTCTCATGCCGGGATCGCCGTTGCTCTCAGATGCTGGTTCATGTGCGGCTGTGGCATCGTCCTCCTCCTTCCCTGGGAGCCGGATGCCTACCAGCAGTTTCCTTTTGTAAACTTCCCATTCACTTGGGGAACTTGTATCATCTTGTGTTTAGAAACGATGATTTGGGATCAATCAGTAACACTTCGGGGCTTTTACCATCTTTCTGACCCCTTTATATGGAGCCATAAATCCCACTTCTGTGGGGCTGCTTGATGCCACTCCACCGTCACTTGGCATTTCAGAAAGAGGGTACTTGCACAGGCTCTGCAAGTCTTCAGATTGGGAATGTAACATCAGAGATGTGCGACCTAAAATCCCAGAGGCAGAGCACCCTCTCTGCTCCAGCACATAACAGGCAGGACTTGGTTTTGCTTGCGAGGGATTAGATTCCAGGCCGAGGAGTTACTCAAATGTGTTTCTCTGGCGGCCTCACTTGGCCCATCTGCGGGATGGACACTGCGTTGCCTGAGCTGCCCTTCTGTTTCCAGCACTCCTGCCCGCTGAGCTTCTGAGGAGCTCCATGATGCTTTCCTCCCTACACACGTTAGCGCAAGGGACGGAAACATTCATTTAAACCTAAATTTAATGGAAATAAGGAACACATAGATGAGCTAAGGACAGGTTACAATGAGGCAAGGAATTAAGCAGTCAATTTTCAAAACAGAGCTTGAAGCATTAGCTGCGTGATTTCCATTAACTTGAATGGGAGGTTCCAGGCTCAGGACTTGACCACCACCTTGGGTGTGTTGGGGCGGGAGTTAGTAATTTGCGTTGCAAACAGCCACAGTGGACACCCTGATTGATGGTTTGGCCAAAACCAGGTATCACGAGCTTCCAGGGTCTGACTCTTACCCACTCACATGCTTACCATGCACTCAGGTAGCTGGGAAATGATGCCCACCATGTTATGTGACCTGTCATGGGCCACTTCTGCAGAGCTGGGACAGCCTCTGCATAGAGAGCAGATTGGGGTCCTTGTGGTTGCCCAGATCCCTTCACTGCCAGGTTGCTTATCTTTCCAATTCTTTCACTGGTTTGAATCTTTGTGTCCTGCTCATAGGAAGCGCGTTCCCAGGAAGGGTAAGGTAAGACTTTCTTCCTCTACACCTGAGCGCATTTCCCAGGTCTGCCCCTTCTCCCCAAGAAGTTTCTGGCAGGTAGCTCTGATGTTTCAAAGGGGTGGGTACAGGGCTGTCTTCAACAAGGCCCCTGTTATAACGGCCTCGATATTCCACTGGGTTCTAGAGAGAGATCGTGGGGATACTTGGAGATCTAGAGATGGAGACAGTGAATTTCGTGGGAAAGAACTGTGCAGGGAGCATTTGGAAGCCTTTTGAGCCCAGGAAGTCAGGGGAGTGAGTAGTTAACTCCTTTACCTGTAGAGCTGTTTTGGAGCATTGATGGCAGGGGTGGAGAAACACCTGCAGAGATCAGGAGATTGGATTTGTGCACACTTCTCAAATCTGTGATGACTGAGCTGGAACCTTTGCCATCTGTGACCCTTGGGCCTGTTTGCTGCCCTTCTGGGTGTCTCACCTCCCTTCGCCTTCCTCTCCTCTGTCGGCATCTGATGGGCGCATCTCTCCACCCTTGTTGATGGTGCTGGCATGTGGAGGAAGGAGGCGGGGGCTGAGCGAGGCTTGCAAATGCAGAGGAAAGGGACTCTCCAAGAGGGGTGCATGGTGTTGGGGGGGTGGGCAGGTGGTGGGGGGACTCTGATCTCCCCAGGAAGTGAGCGTTGCTGCAGCTGAGAGCGGCCATGGGTCCCCCTTGCCTTTTCCTGGCAGGATGGGGCGATGGCAACATTTACTTAAGCTGTGGAGTCTGGCACTGCCGCAGCCAGGCGCCATCTGGAAAGCCCTTTTCAGAAAGCTGCGCCCCCCTCCCCACTCCCAAAAGGAACTTAGGGGAACAGGACTTGGGCAGAGCTATGGGACTTGTTTCTTGGGCAGAACCTGCTCATTAAGGCACCTGAGCTGGGCTGGAGTCCCCAGGGAGCCAGGTAGCTAAGAAAGGTCTACATTGGGGTGCATGTAGGCTCCTTGCTGTCTGTGGGCCCTCAGTTCATCCTTGAGCCAGGTTTGGTTTAGGTTTACCAGGGCTGTATTTCCATCTATTTGTTTTTGTTGCATTTTGCATACTGTCTTCACCTAAGTCCTTGCATAATGTGAGTATGATGGGGTGGCGCCAGCCAGGATTGGTCAGTGACTACACCTTCCCGGTAATAGCAGGGCTGATTGGCAGAATATAAGAAATGAGTGCTGTGCCTCTGAAATGTGCCTGCGAGACAGGATCTAGAATTCAGCGGCTCAACTTGCAACAAACAGGGCCAAACTAAGCACAGAGATTTGCCACCATCCTTTCCCTGAGCCACATCTTCAAAAAAGACCGCAGAGTCCCAAAACAATGCATGTCTGAACAAACATTATCTTCAGCTACCTGATGGGTGGGCCTGGGCAAAATGGGGGCTATGCTGAAAGCAAGGGCAGCGGTCCAGGCAGAATTCATTTGCCTCCTGTTCCCACCACCCCCAAGAGAAAGTTGTCCAGGGCTTAGTTTCTTGTGGGACCCATCTCTTTGTTGCTGTGAGCCTTGGGGTTTTTGTGTGACATGTGGCATGTGTCTGGGAGAAGCGAGAGGCACAGCACAAGCTGACTCCTTGGCTTGGCTGCCCACCACACCACATGGGAGGCCGGCCCTCCCCTTAACGGTGCCCAGCCAGGAGGCTGTCTCCAAAGTGGGCATGAGGATGGGCTTGGCTTTAACACCTCCTCACTTGCTTCCAAAGGACGGGGTCATTTTCCGGCTTTTCTTGCAAGCAGTGTCAACCTTTGGGGAACCCTTGAGTTTTACTCTGTGCCATGGGGTCCAGGACATTTCACGGAGAAATCAGTTGTTTCCCTTACAGAGGCAACTTGTAGGACTAGACTTTTGGCCAAAGCTAGTTTCTTTTCTTTTGTTTGACCTCAGTTCCAAAACCATTTGATGCACGATGAAACAGGTTCGTGCCACAGTGCTCTCTTTTCTTCATTAAAGTAATGTCCAGAAACTCTTAGCACGGTGGTTGTCATCGTGGTTTTTGGACACTCTCAGTTGTCCTCAATCATCTTGAGAGGCATTTTGGAACATGTCCAACATGTTAACGTTGAGTTCAACATGAAGTGTGTGCAGTGGTGGTTTTCTTGAAGAACAAGACAGATACATGCTTCTCTTTATTGCTAATGTGTATATATTTTAGATTTGTTGCTAAAATATGTGTTTTTATTTTCATTTCATTTCATTTTTTTTAAATTCAGTAATTTGCCCTGAAAAATTGGAGTGATCCCTCAGCAAAGCTGCTCTGTGGCATCATAATCCCTGTTGAGGGAGAAGGCTTGGCAGTATTCATGTCCATCCCTGACTGGGGCCAGACTCCTCAGAAATGTCCTTATTAGTGACCTTCAAAACCTTTCCACTTGGGGCCGGCCACAGTGGCTCACTCCTGTAATCCCAATACTTTGGGAGGCTGAGGCAGGTGGATCACCTGAGGTCAGGAGTTTGAGACCAGCCTGGCTAATATGGCGAAACCTCATCTCTACTAAAAATGCAAAAATTAGCCAGGCGTTGTGGTGGGTGCCTGTAATGCCAGCTATTCGGGAGGCTGAGGCAGGAGAGTCGCTTGAATCTGGGAGGTGGAGTTTGCAGTGAGCTGAGATTATGCCATTGCACTCCAGCCTGGGCAACAGGAGGGAAACTCCGTCTCAAAAACAAACAAACAAATAAACAAAACCTTTCCACTTGTTCTCCTCCACGAGTCCTGTTCACTGACTTTATGATGCTGTTGTTGTTCAATAATTTCATTATTCTTTTTTTCTTACTATAAAGTAATTCTCGTTCATCTTGAACTTTTAAGAGATACAGATAAATAAAAAATAAAAAAATTAAATATGTATGCCTATCACCTCTCAGGAATAATCACTGTGAACTTTTTTTTTCACTAAACTAGTAACTATTTTGTTATTGATGCATAGTTTATGTGTAGATTTTGGGGTGCATGTGCTAATTTGATACATTCATATAATGTATAAAGATCGAATCAGGGAAATTGGGACATTCATCACCTTAAATATTTATCTTGGCTGGACCCAGAGGCTCATGCCTGTATTCCAACACTTTGGGAGACCAAGGTGGGCAGATCGCTTGAACCCAGCAGTTTGAGACCAGCCCGGGCAATATAGCGAAACCCTGTCTCTACAAAAAATACAAAAATTAGCCAGGGTAGTGGCACACACCTGTAGTCCCAGCTACAGCTACTTGGGAGGGTGAGGTGAGAGGATTGCTTAGGCCCAAGAGGCGGAGGTTGCAGTGAGCTGAGATTGTGTCGCTGCACTCCAGCCTGGGCAACAGAGCAAAAACCTGTTTCAACAAACATTATCTTTTGTCTATTCTAGAAACATTTGAATTATTCTCTTTTGGCTATATTGAAATGTACAATAGATTATTGTTAACTCTAGTCACCCTACTGATCTATCAAACTCTAGATGAATATTTTTAATTCATACTTTTCCAGCCCTTTTTATGCAACTAAAAATGTAGTTAGCAAAAAAGTACATACTTCTGCTTAAGTTTTTACTGAAATGTGTGTCATGTTTTTTTCTTGTCATTGAACATTTCACACCAGGATCAGCAAAGTTTTCCTGTAAAGAACCAGCTACTGAGTATTTTTGGCTTTAGGGGCCACGTGGTTTCTGTAGTAAACATTCAGTTCTTTCATAAATAAAAGTATGATGGTATTTCAATAAAACTTTATTTACAAAAATTGGCAATGGTCCAGATTTGGCCCCTGGGCTGTTGCTTGCAGATTCCTGTCCTAATAGTAATAGTTATACTTTTTTTCCCCCAGGCTTTACACAAGTAATATGCACATGGAGGAAATACTAGAAATACGGAGAATCCAAGAAAAACTCTACATCTATAAAATGGTTTAGCCAATCTCTAATTCGTGAACACAGGACTTGTTTCCATTTTTTTTTTGTTTGTTTTGTTTTTTGCCTAAGAAACAACCTCTGAGTTGTACATTTCTGCAGCGTTTGTGACCCCATTGATCATTCTGTTCTTCTGCACCGTTATTTCCTTAGGTGAGTCGCCTCACAGTAGACTCTCCGGTTGCAGGCTGGCGAGCCCGAGGCTGCAGAGTTAAACCACCCACTGTGTGCAGCAGCTCTAGACTGTTTTACACTGGTGTTTGCACCATGAGAAAATCCCCTTCTAACATTGTACTGAAGCCTATCTCCCTGAAGCTAGGTAGTTTCCTATTACCAAGCCACTCTATGACTTATTTGTTCATTCATAAATACACTTACTTGTTTATTCAATCATTAATTCACTTCTTTATTCATTGAAGGATGAAATGCTTATTAAGTGGATTCTGAACACTGAGCAAGGTATCAGGTACTGGAGATGCAAAGATGAGTAGAGGCCAGGCGTGTTGGCTCACGCCTGTAATCCCAGCAGTTTGGGAAGCCAAGGTGGGCAGATCACTTGAGGTCAGGAGTTCGAGACCAGCCTGGCCAACATGGCAAAACCCCATCTCTACTAAAAATACAAAGACTAGCCAAGTGTGGTGGTGGTCGCCTGTAATCCCAGCTACTAGGGAGGCTGAGGCAGGAGAATTTGCTTGAATCCGGGAGGTGGAGGTTGTGGTGAGCTGCAATAGCACCACTGTACTTCAGCCTAGGCAACAGAGTGAGATTTCATCTCAAAAAAAAAAAAAAAAAAAAACCATGAAAAGAGATGCATCTCAGCGTCTGGAAGCCCACAGCTTCTGAGTGCTAGACAGGTAATTCACAGAGTAAGACAGACACATGGGAGGGTTTACCCTGGGGCCTGTGGGAGCACCTTGGTACCCACATTTGTTCTCAAAGGACCTGAAAGGGCAAGGAACCACTTCAATTAGCTCAATAACTTCTTTGGCAAGGAGGAGTAACTCTTTCCCTCTGTAGAATCAGGCCACTCCTGGTGACTTCCTGGAGGAAGCAGACAAGTCTCTTTCAGCCACTGTGGCTGGCTGCCGTCCTTTCCCTGGCTGGGAGCCACAGTCTAAGTAAATGCCTTGTCACATCCAGAAGAGGCCCCGGGAGAAGAGTCCAGCAGGTGCTTCCCAGGAAGGCATCCCAGGCTAGGAAGGGAGGGAGAGAGGGCTGGAGCAGGATGGGAGCTGCTGAGGCTGGGTGAAAGCTTTATTGCACCCCACACACCACATGGGGGACCTTCCCGAGGGAGAGCACTCTGGGGGACGCAGGACAGCTCTCCACACCAGAAAATGAGAGGCAGGCTCCTGGCTCCAGCTCATGGACCCCTGACCATGCTGTCCTTGTAGGCAGTGGCTCATGAATGGAGGAAGGCACATCAGGTAGTCAGGGGTGTGAGGCTCCTACTGGGACCCTGCAGCTGGAGCGTGCAGAGAACCTGTGAGGCCCCATACTGGAACCTGTCTGCCTTAGGAACAGTCCATACCTGCCGCACAGGGGCTCTGGGTGAATGGGAGGGCTGCACCCCCCGTATGTCAGAATGTCCATCTGCAGCCTGCAGCAGAGGATTGCAGGCACTTGTGGATACGGCCACTTTTCTTTTTGGGTGGTGGGATGTGAAATGAACGCAGACTTCCTATGAGAATGGGTGGAAATGACTTCTAGTCAATTGCCCTTTATTTTCTCATGAAACAAAACATCATATGCTTAGATATTAAGCCAGAGACAAGCATATTTTCTCACGTTAAAGGAAAGGCTGAGGGCGGAAGGTCCCCGCTTCACTTTGGAGCCTGGCCCCACACACATTTTCGGGGCCATGCATGTAGTCATCCTGCTGGACTATTTAGGCAGCTGGCTTCCCTTGTCTGGGCTTTGGCTTTTTCCTCTACATCGTGGGAATTTGGGTGGGGAAGTGTACAAGATTCTGAGACACCTCTCAGCTTCCATTTTTCCTGCGTCTTTCAATGTTTCCCCGCACCTTTCTCTCCTCTCCCTTCCTAAATGTTTCCATGGCCCGAGGGTGACTTTAAAGGGTCTTATCTGCTGTTCCTTGAGTAGAGAATTAGTGTTCCTAGGGTCTAAGGATTTCCTCAATTTCCTGCTGATTTTTGCATCCAAACTTCATCGTGTGGTCTCTGAGGGACCCGCATGCCTGGTGAGGGGCTGGGGAGACTCTCTTCTGTCTCATTTCCCAAGCGCGCCCTTCCACCTCCCATCTCTCCTGAATGCCATAGAGGTGGAGTCTTGCAGCTGGAGGGGCGCTGCCAGGGTCCCTGCTTCACCCAGCATGACTGTGAGTAGGGTAGCTGTGGCCGAGAGCTCTGGCGCTGGCCCTTAGGAGCTGTGTGGCCCAGCAAGGGCTCCTCAGCATCTCTGTGCCTTGGTTTCCTCCATGTAGACATGAGGACAATGGTAGTGTTTGCCTCTCTTTATAAAGCTGTTAGTGAAGACTCCAGTGCTCAATAGACGTTGTCTGTTATGAGGTTTATTTCTGCGCTCTACAGTACAACCACAAACAGGTGAAAATGGGCAACTCAGCCAGGGGAGTGGTTGTTTTTTCATTTTTATTATTTTAAATTTTTTTTTTACCCCATTGAATGTTAATTTCATTTGGGTACGTCTTCCTTCCTTCCTTCCTTCCTTCCTTCCTTCTTTCCTTCCTTCCTCCTTCCTTCCTTCCTCCTTCCCTTCCTCCCTCCCTCCCTTCCTTCCTTCCTTCCTTCCTTCCTTCTTTCTTTCTTCTTTTTTTTGATGGAATCTCTCCCTGTCACCCAGGCTGGAGAGCAGTGGCTCCATCTTGGCTCACTGCAACCTCTGCTTTCCGAGTTCAAGTGATTCTCCCACTTCAGACTCCCAAGTAGCTGGGACTACAGGTGCATCCCGTCAAGCCTGGCTAATTTTTGTATTTTTAGTAGAGACAGGGTTTCACCATGTTGGCCAGGCTGTTCTCGAACTCCTGACCTCAAGTGACCCACCCCCTCGGCCTCCCAAAGTGCTGGGATTACAGGCCTAAGCCACTGCACCCGGCCTGCAGAGTGGTTGTTGGGAGCTGTGCAGCACACAGGGTTGACCTCACTGGTTTGTTTCATTGAATCTGGTAGTCATTTGTCTATGTCCCTGGTGTGATGGTGGGACCAGTTGTTTGCATCACGTTCTCTTCGCTGGAGGTCGATTAGGGTGCCCTTGTCGAGCAGTCACTGATGCTGTCCCAAGCAGGCAGCTTTTCTTCTCTGTGTGGAGTGAATTCAAGATGGTTTAGTTCCTGCCCAACCTGCCCCACCCATTGTGTTGCCACAGTGAGTCTCAATTCAAACCGACTTTAACTACAACTATAACCACAGAGGAGCAGTGATTCATGAAATTGAAAGTTCTGAACTCTAAGTGAGGTGGAGTTAGCAGCTCAAATGGCATCCCCATGGACTTTCCTTATAGTAGCCAAAGGGCTGCCATAGCTCACACCTCACATCCCCATGCCACCAAACAGAGGAGCACTTTTTTTCTGGAGGCCTAGCAATGATCTTCTTGCATCCTAATAGGTGTTTTTGTATTATTATGCCCATTCCTGAACCAGTCACTACTGCCAGAGGAATGGGGTGTACCACTTGGTTCATGGCAAGCAGGTTAGTCCTTGGGGGAGTGGGAAAGAGAGAATGCCAGCTCATCCGTCCCATGGCCGAATGTGACAGAGAGAAGCTTTCTCACAGAGATTCAGACGGAGGAAGAGGCATGGAGCTTGGGCAACTAAATGGTGTCCGAAATGTCACCACTCCGAGGTTCTTCCAGTACCAGAGGCACTGGCTCTCCTGCTCAGGACACCTGAAGAGGCGTCCCGGCATCCTTGAGCAAGGTGGTTTGGAGTCTGCGCCTGGTGACGAGGTTCTGTCCCTCCCCTTCCCCCGTCCCAGAGATATGACTGTGTTACGTAAGACGGCGAGTTCTTTGGTCACTTTCTCCAGGAGTCCATTCCTGCCTGTTCTCTTCTTTTTTGGTAATACTGAGTCTCATCTCAGCCCGGAGTGACAATGGACACCAACAAAGCCAAATGACATGTCCTTCCATGTGGCCACTGTGTGTGCATGGCTGTGTCCTCGTCATGTTAGTGGAGAAAGGGGTGGCACCCAAGAGGAAGGGAAGGTGGGATTCCCTGCTCTTGAGGAGAAGCTGGTCTGTCTTTGGGAATGGCACACACATAAAAGAGAGTTGGGAGGCCACAGAGAAACAGTGGTTAGCTCAGGGATTGTGGCTTAGGGTGCAGGGCCTGGGACATCCTCTCAAGCACAGGGGAACAGCCTGGTCGTCTTCCTTGCACCTCCTTCTCTTTCCTTGCCGCCTCCCCAGGTAGAAACAAGATGCCTTCCCCCCAGACCTGTATTTGTCCTCACTCTGAAGGACACGGTAGGAGATAAGACTGCAGGGTCAGGCCGTGTGGGTGCATCGGAGGAGTTGGGCATAGGGTGAGCCCAGGCCCCTGGCATGGGCTCCCATTTCCCTGCTGCCCAGGAGTGTTCCACAGAAGGTGTCACTGGGAATCTGCCCTCCCAGGGATTCCTGGAGGTCTGGAGGGGACAGCATATCAGCGGATGTGTAAACTGAGGCATGGAGAGGTTGGATTGAGTTGTAAGGCTAGAAACGGCAGAGGGTAGAGCTAGCATTTGAACCCACCTCTGTGTGACCTCTTGCTTTTTAACTCCACCTTTGGGCCAGGCTGGGAGTTGTGCAAATGCAGCAGAAGGCAGAATGCAGCTTACCAGCAAACCCAGCTCCTGGTAGGACAGGCTACAGGGAGGTCAGAGGTCCCCACTTCCCGCTCTTTGCTTCTCAGTGGGAGTCATCCCCACATCCCTTCAGAGAAAGGAGCAGGGAAGGAGGATAGCCCAGCACTTACTCCCTTGGCTGATGTCTGATGGGACCCCCCTGAGCCCCACGCTTAAGTTTGAGGTGACCCCCTGAGATCTGTGGTTGTGAATATCCCTGAGCCTCTGCTCAAGGTCATACATGTTCCCCTAGTGTCTAAGACAGGGAGGAGGAAAGGGGAAGAGGCCCGCCAAGGCCACAGAGGCATGGCCTGGTGGATAGGCTAGCACAACCCGACTTGGGTTGCCCGGCTCTCCGCCTGTGTGAGCTTGCTCCCGTCTCAGTTCCCCGGTCCCTTATGACACTATGATGCTTCGTGAGTGTCCTTTACATGCTGTAGACCGCAGCTCCATGTGGGAAGGTGGCCTGGGCGTGTGACTGGTGGGAGAAGAGGCCTGCAGATAGAGGAACATTGCTGGCACTGCCGGTGCTGTCTCATGCATGAGCTTGCAGACCCCATCCAGAAGTCAGCTCTCTGCCCCCACCTCTTCTCCAGAATAGGAGAGACTCCCTCACCAGTAGACGAAGAGAAAGAGAAGGAGGAGATCTCTAATCCTCCTGCCTGGTCAGGGCAGTCCATGGAGGTGCAAATTAGGAGTGTCGGATGATTGTCTGGGAGGGTCTCCAGAGGAGGGGCGGCTGAGGGTTTTGTTGTGGGCACGGAGGGCTGGAGCAACCAGCCACTTTGCACTGGCCACATGCAGCAGGAAGCTTGGGGCTGGCACAAGGCCCTGGCCGCACCTAAGATGCTCTCAGGGAAAGGGCCCAGGTCTCAGTAGAGGGGTTGAGTCTGCTGTGATGGATGGGAGGAGGCCACCAGCTTCTTTCCTTGTGATTTGTGTGTGTGTGTGTGTGTGTGTGTGTGTGTGTGTGTGTGTTGAATGAGTGTTGTGCATGTGGGGATATGGATATATTGGTGGGTGTGCTTGTGCTGCCTTGGGGTGGTGATGCTGTATGTATATCTACACATTACCTTAATCTTTCAGGTGTAGGTGGCTGCGGGTGCATGTGTCCCTCTCTGCCTGTGTGTATGTGTTTTAAGTATGTGTTGGTGTGTGTGTCTTGGGCTATGGCTGTCTTGGTATGAGAGAGGATGTGCCTGTGCGGAGTATGTGTATTGATGCGTGCATGGGTGACAGTGGCTTGGGATGTGAATGTTAGTATGTGTTTGTGGGTATTGGGAAGTGTTAGGATGTGGCAGTTGGGTGTGCAATTATGTTGCTGTGTTGGCACGGGATGGGTGTGTGTTGTGTGGATAAGGATGTGTATGTTGGGATGCGTGTATCTGTATACATTTGCCTGTGTTGGAATGGGATGGGTATGTCTTGTGTGGATAAGGATGTGTGTGTTGGGATGCGTGTATCCGTGTGCATTTGCCTGTGTTGGAATAGGATGGGTGTGTGTTGTATGGATAAGGATGTGTGTATCTGTATGCATTTGCCTGTGCTGGAATGGAATGGGTGTGTATTGTGTGAATAAGGATGTATGTGTTGGGATGCATGTATACATACGTATTTGCCTGTGTTGAAATGGAATGGGTGTGTATTGTGTAGATAAGGATGTGTGTGTTGGTGATGCCTGTATCTGCATGCATTTGCCTGTGTTGGCATGGGATGGGGTGTGTGTTGTGTGGATAAGGATGTATGTGTTGGGATGGGTGTATCTATATGCATTTGTCTGTATTGGCATGGGATGGGATGTGTGTTGTGTGGACAAGGATGTATGTGCTGGGATGCGTGTATCTGTATGCATTTGTCTGTGTTGGCACGGGATGGGTGTGTGTTGTGTGGATAAGGATGTTTGTGTTGGGATGTGTGTATCCATATGCCTTTGCCTGTGTTGGAATGGAGTGGGTGTGTGTTGTGTGGATAAGGAAGTTTGTATTGGGATGTGTGTATCCGTATGCCTTTGCCTGTGTTGGAATGGAGTGGGTGTGTGTTGTGTGGATAAGGATGTTTGTATTGGGATGTGTGTATCCGTATGCCTTTGCCTGTGTTGGAATGGAGTGGGTGTGTGTTGTGTGGATAAGGATGTTTGTGTTGGGATGCGTGTATCTGTATGCATTTGCCTGTGTTGGAATGGGATGGGTGTGTGTTGTGTGGATAAGGATGTTTGTGTTGGGATGCGTGTATCTGTATGCATTTACCTGTGTTGGAATGGGATGGGTGTGTGTTGTGTAGATAAGGATGTGTGTGTTGGGAAGTGTATGTCTGTATACATTTGCCTGTGTTGGAGTGGGATGGGTGTGTGTTGTGTAGATAAGGATGTGTGTGTTGGGATGCATATATCTGTATGCATTTGCCTGTGTTGGAGTGGGATGGGTGTGTGTTATGTAGATAAGGATGTGTGTGTTGGGATGCGTGTATCTGTATGCATTTGCCTGTGTTGGAATGGGATGGCTGTGTGTTAAGTGGATAAGGATATGTGTGTTGGGATGCTTGTATCCGCATACCTTTGCCTGTGTTGGCATGGATTGGGGTGCATGTGTGTTGCGTATCATGATGGTTTATTATTACGTAGGGTGGATTTGACCTCCCCTAAGGACTATGACCTTCAGCTTTCCTTAGAGGAGGGGTATCTGGGTTCTGAGCTTGTCCTTGCCCCTTTTCCCAGAACCTTCCCTCATCACTAGTGGGGTCTTCCCTCCCTAATGCTGGCTCAGCCTCAGGTGGAAGATCTGGCTTTTGGGGTGCAAGTTGGGAAATGCATAAAGTCCTGCCTTCCAGTATACAGCTGTGGCTTCTGCAGCCTCAGGCACCTCCTGAAAGAAGCTGGGGCTTGAGGCTCTGGGGTCCCCATTCAGGGAACCTCTGTTCTGGAGCCCAGCCAGCCTTGTGCCTAGAGGAGGTCTGTGAGCTTCATGAGGCAGGGGTTGTGTTGTCTTCAGCCGTATTTCCATCATGGTCCCCTGCACAGGGTATGGAGCCCAGCAGATGTCAGAGAACGTGGTCAATTTATACAGAATGAAATGAAATGCCTTCTCCCAGCACAAAAGGCACTTTGTCCAGGAGCCAGCTGGGATTTAGTCCTTCCCACCACTCTTCCCATAAGAATTTAAATTCACAGCACAGGTCTTGCCACTGTAGACTTTTGGTGGGGGTTATTGTGAGCTGGGCAGGTCACCAGGTGCATGAGGGAGCGTGGGGGCTGAGATGGGGCACAGGCATGGCAGTGTGGCTCGGGGACCAAACCTCATGGGTGATATGTTCAGTTTGCTGTCAGCATCCTCGGGACCCCCTCTCGGGGACAGTGGTGACCTTGGCTCCATGTCCAACTTCTCCCTGGGTGATTATTCTCCTTCATGAGCCTAAGAGGCGGCTCTAGGAGTAGCTGTTTTCTCTTTTGCCTCCCTCCTGTTGAAGCTCACCAACAGAGTAGCTGCCTCACCCACTCGTGCCTGTTGGAAGCCAGGGTGTGGGTAGAGACTTCAACTGTGGACACCGCATCTTAGGTCTGCAGGGTGTTTAGGGCTTAGGCCCTGTGGCCAGCACCTGCAAAGTGATCACACTGCTGCTTACAGGTTTAGCTGCCCAAGTTCTATGGACATGATGGAGGATTGGGGGTGCAGGCCTGGGGCGATGGGGGTGGAAGAGAGCCTGACTGAGTGCACCACAAGGCAGGGATTTCAGAAAGGTACCCACACATTCTGCAGCCAACTGGAGGTGTCGACCAGAGTCTGGGGACCAGACGGCACTGGGCCCTCGAGGGATCAAGGTCAATAGGCTTTTCCTGACCTCTGCGTGCACATAACATAGGAATATCCGTTTCCTGAAATTCCAACACATCTTCTCCAGCCATTTCGTAAGGTCAGAAAGAACAAATTTCAAGGAACAGAAGGTCGTGGGTTAGGGGAGCGATGAATTGGATGGAAATTTTCCTGGAAATCACCAAGACCCCAAGCGACAGCTCTGCCAGCTTCTGCTTGGAAATATGTGCAGCCAGGTGTATTGGGGTCAATGGTCCTTTTTTGGTTAGTGGTTGATGAAACGTCGTCATCTCCAGGAAGTAGGGTCCCATGGGAAGAATGGCGCATGGGTCCAGGAGACTCTTCAGGGGAGAGGGAGCCTGAGCACAGGAGAAAGGGCAGAACATGAGTACCCAGGAGGGGAGGGCAGAGTGGGGTCCATCAGGGTGGGGCTTCTCCTCCTGACTGAGCTCCTTACCAGGAAGCACAAGGTTCCATGGAGGCCTAGAGGTCCCCTTTGATGGCTTTGGCTTTTCGGGGAATTTGGATGGAATGTGCTGGAACCCCCAAGGGATGCAGCACTCTGGAGAAAGGGGACTGCCTGATGAAAACTGGGGCCGTCAGGGTTGATGGGTGAGCAGCGATGTCAGCCCAGGCATCGGAGTGGTCATTGGAACCATATCGCTTCCATGCTTATCCTCCCCTTGTGACTTCCCATTCATGATGCATGGAGTTAAATCTGTGGCGGACAAGGCCCCATCACCTCCCACTCTCCCCGGTCTCACTCTGCTGAGGCCCTGCCACCTTCCCTCTATCCTCAGTCCCTGAAGCCAGCCCTGAGTGGCCTCAGCATTGCCAGCTGCCTCTCAGGCCTGCTCTCCCCGCAGACCATCTTGGGACTGGCTCCATCTCACCTTCGCCTCAACGCTGCTTCCTCCGGGAGGCCTTTCCAGGGCCCTCAGTAGGAACTATCCCTCCCCAGTCACCCCCTGAAGATATTTCTCTGTAGGATTTTCACCTCTGAGGCCTTTGGAGGGCACCTCGTTCACTCTTCCTGGTTTTCTTCTTCACACACTCATTCATTTTCTTTCTTGTGTATTTGTTGACTTGCCCCTGGTGTGAGTGCCAGGAGAGCAGGGTTGGTTCCTTGCTACATCACCAGTGCCCACAGCAGTACCTGGCACATAATACAGGCTCAGTAAACACTTTTTAAAGATGTGTGGTAAAATACCCATAAGAGTCTGGGTGTGGTGGCTCATGCCTGGATTTAGTGGTTTGGTAGACCAAGGCAGGAGGATCACTTGAGCCCAGGACTTTAAGACCAGCCTGATCAACATGGCGAAATATCATCTCTGTAAAGAATTTTTTAAAAAATTAGCTGAGTGTGTTAAAAAATTAGCATAGCACCTATGGTCACAGCTACTCAGAAGGGAGGAGGCTGAGGTGGGAGGATCATTTGAGCCGGGAATGTAGAGGCTGCAGTGAGCCACGATCGTTCCACTGCATTCCAGCTGCATTCCAGCTTGGGTGACACAGTGAGACCCTGTCTAAAAAAATACACATAACATAGAATTTACCTTTTTAGGTCAGGCACCATGGCTCATGTCTATAATCCCAGCACTCTGGGAGGCCAAAGCAGGAGGATCACTTGAGCCCAGGAGTTCAAGACCAGCTGAGGCAACAAAGTGAAACACCATTGCTACAAAAGAAAACAAACAAACAAACAAAAAACAAAAATCCCAAACCAAACCAAACCAAAAATCAGCTGTGTGTGATGGTGCATCCCTGCAGTTCCAGCTGCTCAGGAGGCTGAGGTGGGAGGATTGCTTGAGCCCAGGAGGTCAAGGCTGCAATGAGCTGAGATGCACCATTACACTCCAGCCTTGGTGACAGAGTGAAACCCTGTTGCAAACAACAACAACGACAATAACAAAGAACTTACCATTTTAACCATTTTTTTGTGTGTGTTTTTGTTTTTTGAGATGGAGTTTCATTCTTGTTGCCCAGACTGGAGTGCAGTGGTGCCCAGACTGGAGTTGGAGTTTCGCTCTTGTTGCCCAGACTGGAGTCTTGGTGCCCAGACTGGAGTGCAGTGGTGGTGATCTTGGCTCACTGTGACCTCCACCTTCTGGTTTTAAGTGAGTCTCCTGCCTCAGCCTCCCAAGTAGCTGGGATTAGAGGCGCCCACCACCACACCCGGCTAATTTTTGTATTTTTAGTAAAGGCAGTGTTTCACCATGTTGGCCAGGCTGGTCTTGAACTCCTGACCTCGTGATTTGCCTGCCTCAGCCTCCCGAAGTGCTGGGATACAGGCGTGAGCCACTGTGCCTGGCCTTAACCATTTTTAAGAGCATGATTTGTGGTATGAACTATGTTCACATGGTTGTGTTATCAGCAATACCACCCATCCATAGAACCCTTCTCCTCTGGCAAAACTGACACTCTGTACCCGTTCACCATAACCCCCCATTTCTCTCTCCCCTCAGCACTTGGCAACTACCCTTCTACTTTCAGTGTATGAATCTGAGTACTCTAAGTACCACATATAAGTGGAATCACACAGTAATTGTCCTTCCATGTCTGGCTTACTTCACTTAGCATGGCCTCCTCAAGGTTCATTCATGTTGCAGCCTGTGACAGATTTCCTTCCTTTTTAAGGCTGTATGGTATTCTATTGTATGCATATCCTGAATTTTCTTTATCCAGTTCATCTGTTGATGGTGTGTCCTTCTGGCTGTTTTAGTACACACTTGAATAAATGAATGATGACGAGGAGGGTGGGTCTCTGCCTCCCTTGCCCTGCACAACACAGGAGTGGCAACTTTGAACCCGTGAAGGCCATTCATTCATCGATTGTATCCTATGCTGCTGGCTCTCCAGAGGCCAGCAGGACCTCTTTCTGCAGTAATGTGCTGTACTTTGGGGTCTGGACCTTGGCCAAGATACTGAGCATTTCTGAGGGAGGGTTTTGGCTCAGGGATGGGCCTCTGCTCAGACCTCAAGCCACTGGGTAGCTACTGTGTATCCTGAGGGGATCACAGCCCTTTCCGTGGCAGCTGGAGCAGGGGCACCCTGGTATAGCTCCCTCTCCTAACCCTGCAAGGCAGGCGTGCTGTGCCCACAACCCTGGCCGCACGGTGGCCTGTGTGAGTCCAGTGCTCTGCCATCCGGGAAGGAGGTGAGGGAAGGAGAGGGTGTGGCCCCACAGTGCCTGGAGCTCACACTGGGAGTGAGTGAGCACAAACAGGCACCAGCGCCCCGTGAAAAATGTGTCACCGCCCACAACAAAAAACGCTGCGTGGTTTCTGTAGGAAACTGAAATTCCAGAAAACAACTCATGTGGTCCAGTGTGTTTTATTGCAAGTTCAGACCTCCCCTTCAAGCTTGCCCTGTGCCTTTTAGAAATAGAATTTCTGTGTCACTCCCCAGCCCAGCCTAGGTTAATGCGGAGAGCAGGGCAAAGACGAGGACGTGGCAATAAGGCTTGGGGCTGGGAAGATGCTGTGATTCACTTTGGTGTCTTGGAGGGGCAGGTTGTGAGGATGGAATGAGGAAGGGGAAGATCCCAGCTCTAACGCGAAGCTTCAGTGGACCTGGTGGGCTGGCAAAGTGTCATAGCTGCTGCCTGCCTGCGGTCCTGTGTGCCATGCCAGGCACAGGGCAAGTGCTGGCCAAGTGGATCTCCCCCACCACTCTGGCAGTTCATAAACTGGGACTTGGGGCGAGGTGTCTGCATCAAGCTGGGAGCACAAACCTTAAGGTGTGACTTGTCCAGATGTCGCTTGGTGGTGTGGACTCTGCAGGGGTTCACGAAGGTTGTGGGGTTCTTGACGGCGGTTGGGAGAGCTGGGAAGCCACAGGGCAGCACAGAGGGATGGAGAGATGGTCTTGGGGGAAGCTGGTATGCTGGACAGAAGCAGCAAATGTCGTGAGTGCAGAGTAGAGCAGAGCTTGGGAGGGCCTGGGCACCGATGCCCATCGACACCT
Source organism: Trachypithecus francoisi (assembly GCF_009764315.1). Lineage (NCBI taxonomy): Eukaryota > Metazoa > Chordata > Mammalia > Primates > Cercopithecidae > Trachypithecus > Trachypithecus francoisi. Next base: position 59,614,513 of record NW_022681457.1, read on the forward strand.
AGGCAGAGATGGGTGTGGACCCTGAGATCAACTGGGAGAAGAGGCACAGGGAGCTTTGGCTTTGGAGGTGCAAGTGCAGAGAGGGATTCCAGGCAGGAGTGTGCTCATCCCACTCCCTTCTGAGGATGTCCAGAGGCTATGAGGATTCTCACACCCATCCCATAAAGGGGGGCCCCTCTAGACCTCCTGGGGCTTTCTCCCTTCCCTGGCACCTGGAAGACCCAGATATCCATGACCCAGGGCCCTGGGGGGTTGCTGCAGACCCACTCCCTGCAGCAGGATGTCCCCTGCAACCCGGTGCTGTTGGGCAAGTCAAGTCTCCAAACATAGACATAAAAAAGAGGAATGGCTGGGTGCAGTGGCTCATGCCTGTGATCCCAGCACTTTGGGAGGCCGAGGTGAGTGGATCACGAAGTCAGGAGATCCAGACCATCCTGGCTAACACGGTGAAACCCCATCTCTAGTAAAAATACAAAAAATTAGCCCGGCATGGTGGTGGGCACCTGTAGTCCCAGCTACTCGGGAGGCTGAGGCAGGAGAATGGCGTGAACCCAGTAGGCAGAACTTGCAGTGAGCTGAGGTCATGCCACTGCACTCCAGCCTGGGCGACAGAGCGAGACTCCATCTCAAAAAAAAGAAAAAGGAACATGGTAGGAGTCCCTAGCTTGCTGCAGGCTTTATCACACCTCTGCTTGCCCACTGGTTTTCAGGAAAAATCTGCCTCCTCAAAGGGGGAGCGTTACAGCCAATACACCTGGATCCCTATTCTATTTCTGGGGTGCCCAACAACCCTTGGCTGATAGAGGCATGTCCCCCAAAGAGTATTTGGTAGTTCTCAATGAATGGAATGAAGCCATGCACAGGTGTACCCATTCCGCACCTGGGCATTCCACACCTGGGCACCCTGCTCCTCTGGGGATGCTCAGCCTGACTTACAGCTCCCACCACTCACCTGCCTGTGTCCGTCGTGGGTGTGATAGAAGGGGGCACCTCAGAGCCAGCCAGGGATGCCATAGGTGGACGGTGCCTGTCCTGGAATCTCGGTGCAGGTGGTAGAGGGGATAGAGTGAAGTCAACTTCACCCAGACTGTCCCCAGCCCACCCCCATGTCTTCCCCACGTGCTATTCACTGCTAGAAACACAATATTTAGCCGACGGCAAGGAAGCCAGAGAAATCAGCAGCAACAGTGGTCTCCAGGGGGAGAGATGTAACCAAAAAACAAAGTGTATGAGTTAGAGTCAATTCCAGAGCCTGTGGCTGCTTCAAGCTGCCACGGACAGCCTCCTCCCAGGTGAGTCCTGAGTGAGGGGTTTGGGGAGGAGGCAGTGTGATTCCGGGGGGAGCAGGAAGCTTTCTGCCTGCCACCTTCCCTGTGATTTTTGGCCTGTTAGAACTATAGTTTCTTTAGGTACACCCTTTTCTGGGGAAGGGAGGTTTAGAATAAATTTTTAGTTTTTGAATAGTGTCAGATTTGCAGAAAAGTTGCAAGAAGAGTCCAAATCCTCTTGTACTCCACACTCAGCTTCCCCTGTTGTTAATATCACTGTGATACTTCTGTCAGAACACATGAAGCAATGTTGATGTTATAATTAACCAAAGCTTATACTTCATTCAGATTTCCTTAGCTTTTACCGAATGTCCCTTGATCTAGGATCTCATCTATGACACCACATTACATTTAGTTTTTTTTTTAATTAATAAACTTTGTTTTTTAAGAGACGTTTTAGATTTACAGAAAAATTGAGTGGAAAGTATAAGGAGTGGCCATCTGCCCCTGACCCCCCACCTCCCCGACTAATGGACCCTGCCTGTGATAGTTTTTTAGACTTTCTTTGTTTTTGATGACCTCAAGACAGGCTTTGAGGAGTCCTGGACGGGTATTTTGTAGACTTTTTTTTTTTTTTTGAGACGGAGTCTGTCGCCCAGGCTGGAGTGCAGTGGTGTGGTCTCGGCTCACTGCAGCCTCCACCTTCCTGGTTCGAGCAATTCCCCTGCCTCAGCCTCCTGAGTAGCTGGGATTATAGGTGCATGCCACCATGTCCAGCTACTTTTTTTTTGTATTTTTAGTAGAGATGGGGTTTCACCATGTTGACCAGACTGGTCTCAAACTCCTGACCTCAGGCAATCCACCTGCCTCAGCCTCCCAAAGTGCTGGGATTACAGGTGTGAGCCACTGCACCCAGCCTTTCTTTTTTTAAGTGATTGTGTCTTGCTATATTGCCCAGGCTTATCTCAAACACCTGGTCTCAAGTAGTCCTCCCACCTCGTCCTCCCAAAGTGCTGGGATTACAGGTGTATGCCACTAGGCCTGGCTTAGACTGTTTATCAGATGTTCTTCTCATGGTTAGACTGGAGTTATGGGAGGAACTTGGAGCTTGTGAGGAAGGCCAGGGAGATAAAGGACTATTTTTATCACATCGTGTCAGACACCATCGTGTCATATTAACCTGGCTTATCACTGATGATGTTGATCTTGGTCACCTGGCTGAGGTAGTGTTTGTCAGGTTTCTCCACAGGAAAGCCACGGCTGTTTTAAAAATAGTTAACATGCAGGACAAGCCAAATAATTTATAGGGTTCTGTGCAAAATGCAAGTGTGGGGTCCACTGTTCAGTCATGAAGAATTTCAAGGCAGAAATAACACATTAAACTAAATTCAGGGTGCTTTCAGGCAGGGGATCCTGGGTGACGTGCACAGGTCACAGTCCCATGAGACTGGCCTTGTTTGCAGGGCAATTGTCAGATAATCCAGATGCCCCTAGAGTTCTTTCTGCATGGATAGAGAAGGCCTGTGCCAGCTGTCCTTGATCCCTGGACAGTTGGAATGGGGCAGATGGCTGAGGAGGGTCCGAGGTACCCACAGCAGTGTGGGTAAACCAGCATCACGGGCAGAGAATGTCATGAATATCACAGGTGTCTGCAGAGGCCCTGCTGAGGCACCTGCCTGGAAACATGAAAAAACTTGACCCGAGGTCGCCTGGATAGAGAGAGAATAGTCAGGTGTGTGCAGGAGCCAGTGGTTAGTAACACACAGCAGCAACTCTGTATTTTTTTTAAATGCTACTTTTATTTTTACGTTTGTTTTTTTTTTTCTTCTTTTTTTTCTCAGTGCTCAAAGCAGCATTTTTTTTCTGGAACTCCTTAGAATAGCTTATTTACCAAATGCTAAATGAGCCTTTATGCTGGGCCAACTGAGGAGCCCCTTTGGAGGGGGTCACCTGACCTCGACTGCCCCCTATCCCTGCAGCTCTTTTGTTAGGAGAGGAGGGCATCTCACTACCTGGTCTCAGGTGCATACCGGCGGAAGCAGACTCCTCACAATAGCAGGGAGAAGAGTGTAGGGAGAAGAGTGTACAGCTGCCAACCGGCTTCTCCTTGCTGTTACTCACCCAGCTGTTTAGAGAAGGAGAGAGTATTTCTAATCAGCCATATGGCATGGAGTTTTATTTGCCTTTGTAAGTTAAAATGTACATTATTGGTCAGCATCTTGCATGCAAATTTTGACATTGCATTCCAGGAGTACCTGCAGAAGAGAGTGGCGGCAGGTCGGATCTGTGTAATTACATTGCTTTGTAGGCTTGTAACATTGCCATCACTAACACGCCCGGTATCTCACTGCGACGGCTGCCTGGGGATATTGCCGTGCGACTCCTGTAGCCAGAGAAAGATTATGTAAACATGTGCGATCTCGAAAGTGAGTAATGAAGTTGAGTACTTGTTGCAAAAATTAATAAATGGCTGGTTTACACGTGATAGAGGAGTCCCTTGTGTGAAAACTGAGTCACCCAGTGTAGTGATGGATAAACGCACCTCGAGGCACAGGTGACTTAAAGAAATTCATCCTTTTCTCTACCAATATGATCAAATGGACAACTGCAGTCCACACCCTTCACTCCCTACTTGACTAATATGAAATCATCACGAATATATCTTTTTCCTGCTCTTGGCATGTCAGAATCTTAACTCTTGCTTCAAAGGACGGCATGTCAGCTCTACGGGGTTACCTGCAGTTTCTGGAATGGTCCATGTTGTCCAGTGCTGCAAGGAAGTGCTCCAAGGTAGCCTTGCACTGATCCGATTCTGCTCCCTTTCTCACTTGCAGTTCTCAAGAATAAAGGTAGAGGCCAGGTGAGGTGGCTCACATCTGTAATCCCAGCACCTTGGGAAGCCGAGGTGGGTAGATCACCTGAGGTCAGGAGTTGGAGACCAGCCTGGCCAACATGGTGTAACCCGATATCTACAAAGAATACTATATATATATATAAAAGCCGGGTGTGGTAGCACACACCTATAGTTCCAGCTACTGAGCCAGGAGAATTGCTTGAACCCAGGAGGTGGAGGTTGCAGTGAGCCAAAATCACACCACTGCATTCTAGCCTGGGTGACAGAGTGAGACTCCATCTCATAATAATAATAATAATAGTAGTAGTAGAATGTTCTGGGGATATAACATCTTGAGATAAGGGGGAGCTGGCCAAAATACCCTGGACTCTGATCCAGTTCCCCCTAGAAATTAGATATCCTTTGGTGTTTTAGCCCAGCCTGTCACATGGCCCCAGAGTATGCAACCCTGGGGGCTGCTTTTCCAAGACCCTCAGTTGTAGTACAAGTGGCTCACACAGACAAGACGACATCCACCCCAGGAAGCTTTCTTGAGCCTTAGGGGACCCACTTGCAATAAATCCTAGGCCTCTGTCCACCTTGCTGCCTATCATTAAGTAACCAATCTGTTTCATGTAACCTGTTGCATGTATTCTGCGTCATTGAACTTAGACAGGCTGGCACCCATCCTCACACATGCCTCCAGGCCTTTATGCATGCAGTTTGTTCACTTGTATCCATGGAGCCACTATAGTGTATCCTGAAGTTATTACTCACCTACTGAATGTCCTTTGAGTCACAGCTCAAGTGCCACCTGCTCAGAGGAGACGTCCTTCCCATACCTGTCTATATGCATGCCTCCCTGGAAAATTCACCCCCTGCACTTCTGGCCCATTCTTCCTTGATGATGCTTACCTTTTTGTTCTAGCTATCTCTCCTCCAAGGATGAATGTTTGTGAAATCAAACTGACTGGGGTCCAGATCTCAGTTCCACCAGGCACCAGCTTGTGTGGCCTTGAGCAAGATCCTTTCTTAACCTCAAACGTACTGTCTGTAAAATGGGAAAACACTGGTTTCTAGTTTGTAAAGCTGTTAGGATGAGATGATTTGCCTGGCCCATAGTAGCTGTTCAGTGAATATTTGTTCTGACATGGATGAAGGAAGTAAGACTTCTGTTATGTCTGACTATTTTTAGACTGGAGAGGAAGAGGGAGGCGTATGGGAAAGAAGGCATGGCAGAGACAAAGGTGAAGCATGTCAGTGAGCTAGGTGTGTTTAGGGGACAGCGACGCCATCTGGTTGGGAATTTGCTGGGAGCCCTGGAAAAGGAGACTAGGGCCAGACTGTGGAAGGCCTTGGACGCCAGGCAAGGATGACATCCTGCAAATTGGGACCAACTGGGGGCTCATAAACACTCTCTCTCTCTCTGTCTCTCTCTCTCTCTCTCTCGCGCTCTCTCTCTCTCTGTGTGTGTGTGTGTGTGTGTGTAAAATGTTAGGGGGTTTATAGCATGGCTACCCTGTTAGCACTGTGTAGGGCTCCATATTGTTATCTGGGTCTTGGTTCCTCATGTTTCCCACTCCCTCAGACACTCACCCTTCTCCCCACCTTCTCCAGCAGACATTTGTGGAGTTCCTGGGTCCAGACAGCGGCGTGGCCCGGTCCTGTGTGAACTCCCCCAGCCCCTCCCCATCACTCTGTCAGGGGGTGAAAGCGCCGATGTGTTGTCAAGGGAGAATATTACACGAGGCCCCTGAAGTGGTACATTAAAGCAGTTTGGATTTTCTCTTACTGCTAACATTGATTACTATTAATTAAGGTTGATATTTACAATCAGAGGGAGTACAGGAGCAGATCATTTTTTATTAATCACTATTCTGGATTCATCATCAGTCATCATTATCAAAATATTCAGACAGTGGACAGTGGCTGAGTTTTAAAACTCAAGTAAATGATTGAATTACACTACATTATAGAGAGTATATGTTCTCTATCACCTCTCTCTTTCCTAGTTTCCCTCTTGTCCCCCAATGGTCTCAGCCTCCTGCCGTGCATTCACTCCCCACATCCCCCCTTTCCTCTCTCCTACCTGTCCCTTCCCTTTCTCTCCCTCTTTTCCTCCTTTTCCTTACCATAAACAGCACCATCCTATAATTCTGCAGTTTGCTTTTTTCTTTTAACCATGTGGCTTCAAGAAAACCTTATTATTATTATATTATTATTATTATTATTATTTGAGATAGAATCTTGCTCTGTCACCCAGGCTGGAGTGCAGTGGCACAATCTCGGCTCACTGCAACCTTCGCTTCCCAGGTTCAAGCTGTTCTCTGCCAAGTAGCTGGGATTACAGGCATGCACCACCATGCCCAGCTAATTTTTTGTAGTTTTAGTAAAGACAGAGTTTGACTCAGATTTCTCTTACCCCTGTTCCTGTCAGTGTAACATAGCCACTGGTCATGGTGGCTCATGTCTATAATCCCAGCACTTTGGAAAGCTGACAGGGGAGGATCCTTTGAGACCAGGAGTTCAAGAACAAGCCTGGACAACATAGTAAGACCCTACCTCTAGCAAAAAAAAAAAAAAAAAAAATTAAAAATACAATGAGAAGTATAACAGGCCATAAAATAGATATGGCCTGGTATTTTATATATATTTTCAGCCATTCCCTAGTTGGTGGGCATTTAAGTTATTCCCTCCCCATTCTTCCCACTGCTACCATAGTCAGTGCCACAGTAGGCATCCTGTCTGTGTCTTGGAGCAGGCAGGAGAGCAGCCTTTGGGGTAGGCATGAAGAAATGGGGGTACAGCCACAGCCCACTGGGCTCCCTAACCCCTTCTCCATGTCCTTCCTGGACTCTAGCCAAACCCAACCCCACACGGGCCCCAGACATGGCCCCGTGTACTGGCTCTGCTGTGCTTTAGGACTGGCCGCTCCTGGAATGCTTGATGGGGGATCCCCCTTTCTTCCCTGTCTCCTCATGTTCAGTTCCTGCCCACGTCTAAAGGTATGGGAAGGTGCCTGCTCCTCTGGGGACTTAAGGTTACCTGCTTTCTCCTAAAGCTCACCCAGGAACTTGTCACTGTAGAGTGAAGTGCATTGGTAGCTTTGTTCTGATGATTTTTGAGCCCCATGAAGACAGGGATGGAGTCAAACATTTCTCTCTCCCTGGGTCATTACACATGCCTACCAAGGGCTCGTCCTCTGAAGAACAAATGCAGCCATTGGTTTTCCCACGTTAGTAGGAGAGTGAGTGGTTCTTGACATTTTTCAGCCTTTTCCTCCCTCGGGTTAGGGCTGGGGACTGGGGCTTCTCCCACCTTCCTTCCTCTGTGGCCTCAGTCGTCATCCACCCCCTGGCCCACCTGGGACCCCTGAATTCGCTCTTACTGAGCTACATGAAGCCATTTGGCCAGCAGTGGTGTTAAACCGTGGACTCTGGCCATTAGCATTCTGGCATTTGGAATGAGAAAAGTGGAATTTAGGGGATCCCAGTCTTCCTTTTAGGAGTATTTTTTTAAGTAGGTAAACAATTGTAGGTAATTTAATTTGTCTGTTAATGGCGCACAAGGATTTACTAAGAGGGAAATGTCACTGAGTTGTGGACACACACTGCATATAATTCGATGAGAATCGGCCTCTGATGGGCAGCAATAAATGTCAAACTGTTCAATATTGATTGTTCGTGAAGGAATATTGCTTAACAATGAATAAAATACCTTTCTGAGGTTCCTTTATTGGCCTGACTTTAAAGGGAAATAGGGAGGTGGACTCCCTCTGTGGCTCACTGCCCCTTAGGCCTGGAGGCAGGGAAGCTGCTGGGAAACAGACGGCTGGGCTTCTGTTCTCAAACATGTCCCTTTTAGGGCTCCCCAAGCCCACCTCCCAGAGCAGAGGGATGAATGCGTACAGGGCCTAGTGGCTCCCCATGTGATTTGCAAACTTCTCTGGTCTCATTGGTCCTGCCTGCCTCTTGGACTCCAGGGCCTGTGGCTCTGCAGCACCCACTACTCCCCTGCTCTTTCTGTCATGAGTCAGAATGCTCCAATGTGGTCCTGCCTTGGGGTCTTTGCACTTCCTATGCTCGGTGTTTTTTTTTTTTTTTTTTTTTTTTTTTTAAATAGAGATGGGGTCTTGCTATGTTATCCAGGCTGTACTGAAGCTCCTGGCCTCAAATGATCCTTCTGCCTTGGCCTCCCAAACTGTTGGGATTACAGGCATGAGCCAAGGTAACTAGCCTATATTTTCTTTGTTAAGTTCCACTTTTCTTTACTTTTCCCTGACCACCCATCCAATGTCAAAGCTAATCTCGGTTGTGCCTCCATTCTGTCCATCCCGAATCATGACATCACTCTTACGTATTTAACTATTTGGCATTGTTTTATTTCCATTGTACTGACACATTCTCCATCTCCCCACTAGAATGCAAGCTCTATGAGAGCAGGAATGGTGTCTGTTTTGTCCGCTTAGGTAGCCCAGGGCCTAGAGTAGCTCATGATAAGGAATGATACACATTCTTCATGATACTCATACACAGCAGTAAGCACTGATGGACCCAGTGCGTTGAATGAATTTCTGCAGCGTCATATGACATACATGCATTTTATGAAACAGCAACCTCCCAAGACATGAAAATATATACTTGAAGTTTCTTTCAAATGAATCTCCCTTTAAGCAGAAATTTCTGCTGTGTGGCATGAAGAAAGTAGAGTATTCTAGCCATGGTTGATTCCTTCCACTTTTTAGACAACCCGGTAATTTGTTTGGAGTGTTGTTGGGTCTGGGGGTTCTCACTGACAGGGGCTGGGTCTGTCCCCTCTGGAAACTGAAATCTCCTCCACTGTGCTTTGCTGAAGACGGCAGTGGCTGGGCACAATGATGGCAAACTCTTGAGCTTATCAGAAGAATAAAAGGACTTAAGTGAAGTGGAGATTTTTTGGTAGTTATCACCTTCTAGAATAAAAAGAAAAGCTGATTCTTTCCTTCATCTCAGGGGATCCTCTACTGTTATAAGTGACTTAGGTGAGGGAAGAGAGTTTTCTTACTCTACAGAAATAAAAATCTGTCTGCTTTCTCTAGCACTGAAGAAAAATAGTCCTTTTCCTTTTTCTTTTTAACAAAGCACCTTGCAGCTTCTGATGATTGAGGACGGGGTGGGATCCTCCATTGTCCAACCCCTTAGCTCCACCGCTCTGCAGACCTCGGCGTCCTTGAAGGAGCTCGGGAACAGAGATAAGCATGTGTGGGTCAGGCTGCTGATGGCTCACATTTAAGAGAGCTGTTTCATGGATAATCCTTGGTGTTTTGTTTTTTTTTCCAGGATAAAGTTTTATGTTTAACCCTGAGAACCAGATATTAAGAAATATACGCAATGAAGTCATTTTGGCTGATTTAATCTAAACTTCCTGTGCTCTTAGGCAGAGGTTTCAAGGTTGGGAGGGTCTTACGATCTAACTCTGCCCCACGCGGGGTCGAGGAATGCTGTGGGGCCCCGCTAGCTTCTACTTGTACAAGTCCAGGGCAGGGGGCTGCCTGCTGTCTCTTCAGGGGGCCCATTCAGAGCCCGAGGAGCTCTGATCTTAGAAAGCCTTTCAGATGGGGGGATCCTAGTGAAGCTCACAGGTTTTGGGCTTAGTCAGGCATGGTCTGAGTCTCAGCTCTGCACACATAAACTGCTGGATCCCCAGCCAAGTCTGATCCCTCATGTGTATACTGGGGAATAATAGTACTTACCTTAGATGACTATTCTGAGAATTAAATGATGATTGTCTTCCTTCTAAACAACAGCAGAGCACATAGCAGGCACTCAGTAAATGCTCTCTCTCTTTTTTTAAAATTGACCTGAAATGTGCATGGTCCCAGGATTCCTTGGGGCCCTGTAAGTCAAACCGGATTCTCCCAAGGCCAAGGGACAAAATGTGGTGTAACTTTGAGCCTTGAGCCTTGTCTACTTTTCTTATTCTGTACCCATCTGAACCAGTGCACTTAGTGCATAGGACCTGCTGGCTTGACCAATGACACGTCATCTGTGTAGGCTCGGAGGGACTCCCTCTACTTTGGGGAACTCATACTTCTGAGGCCATTTTTGCCTGTCTGGGGACCACGGGTTCTCTGGTTCCCACTGAGTTACTCATCACTGTCCAATCCCTCAAGTCCTTTCTCAGGGGCCTGGTGAAGCCCTGCCCTCTCCCCAGTCCTGCATTGCCACTCTGGGGTTGTGTATCCCATATCAGTTAGGACAACACTGACCGCTCTTATAATTACACCCTAACATCTCAGTATCAAGACACCACAGTTTACTTTTCTCTCTCTCACCCAGAGCTCAATCAGTGTTGGGCACGAGCAGCTTTTGTTTAGGGACCAGGCCAGTGAAAGCTTCATCATTTTCAGTATACAGTTTCCTGGGTCACCCAGGACATTGAGATCCAGCTGTCAGGAAAAGAAAGCACCATGAGAATGGAGCAAGAGACTCTTCTAAGAAGTAGCAGCCTTCACTTTGTCCAAATTCCATTGGCTGAAACTCAGTCACGTGGCCCCAGCTACATCAGATAAGCCTGGAAAATATCTCTGGTTGGGAAACTGCTTCCAGCAATCACCCCCTAGGTCATGGAAGGAGACGGGAATTGCTAGTTGGCTGCTGTTTCTACTACAGACCAGATGTGGAAAAGGTCAACAACTGTTTGTTTAATTGCATCACTCATTTTCCCCTTGGCCTGGTGGGACAGCGTGCTGTGAGGGATTCCTTCATTCAGGGGACCTGACGCACACCCCATTTCTCCAGCACTGGCCACCTGCACTTGTTCCATTCATGCCTGCTGGGTTTTTGTCCCTGTCACTGATAAAAAGCAGTCCACGAGGCAGCCTCAGGACATGCGCCCTGCCACATCCAGGGGCGGTAGTCCCTCCCTTCCTTGTGACCTCAGCACTTGATTCTGTACCCTTTGGGTATGGCTGGTTAACCAGCCACTGATCCACTTCTTTGCCTTGCTTCGGTTTCACATTTCTCTTTTTTATCCCCATGGAAATCAAAATGCCCTGCTGAGATGCAGATACCTGATGTCTAATGCAGGTCTCAGTCCCCAGCCTTCAGGGCCAGTTCCCAGGGAGCCCACACTGGGCACTGGGGATTGCTGTTCCCCCTTCTAGACTTGTCTCGACTTCTGTGAAAAAGTAAGACCCAAGCTGAAGTCAGTCTCGGGATCGATTGTCCATGACAATTAGTTTTCCCTTTCTCCACAGTTCCTCAGATATCACCACAGCAAGTTTCAGCACTGCTCTCCCGAGCTCTCCTAGTTCCACAGTGCAGAATTCATGGGAGTGTGGAGATAGGGATTCTGCTGGAGCAGACATGGTCTTCCTGACGGTCTTTGTCATCCATCTCAGGCTCCCGTGGGTCAACAGATCTCTCTTCCTTCCCGGGGATCTCTCCTTGCAGGGCAGACAGAACAATCCCTTCTCCTCTTCTCCTTCCCCAATGTGATGTCATTGCTTCCTGCAGCAAACTATAGTTCCTTTCTCAGTCTGTTTGTTTTGCTCTGAATTGAACTTTTAAAAAGGGTTTTTTACCATCATTCTCAGCAAACTAACCCAGGAACAGAAAGCCAAACACCGGATGTTCTCATTCATAAGTGGGAGTTGAACAATGAGAACACATGGACACAGGGGCCTGTCGTGGGGTAACGGGCAAGGGGAGGGAGAGTGTTAGGACAAATACCTAATGCATGCTAGGTTTAAAACCTAGGTGATGGATTGATGGTTGCAGCAAACCACCATGGCACATGTATACCTATGTAACAAACCTGCACATTCTGCACATGTATCCCAGAACTTGAAGTAAAAAACAAATAAATAATAAATGGCTTTTTAGGCTGGATGCAGTGGCTCACACCTGTAATCCCAGCACTTTGGGATGCTGAGGCAGGCAGATCACCTGAGGTCAGGAGTTCAAAACCAGCCTGGCCAACATGGCGAAACCCCGTCTCTACCAAAAATACAAAAATTAGCTGGGCATGGTCGGTGTCCCTGTAATTCCAGGTACTTGGGAGGCTGAGGCAGGACAATCGCTTGAACCTGCGAGGCAGAGGTTGCAGTGAGCCGAGACTGCATCACTGTGCTTCAGCCTGGGCAACAGAGCGAGACTCTGTCTCAGTAAAAAAAAAAACAAAAACAAAAAAAACAAAAAAAAGGAGGGGGGAGTTTTAGCTGCCCTTAATTCTATATTTTTTCTTTCCTTGGCTTTCATTAAAGATAAGATCATCTCAAGTCACTTATGTCTAAGGTTCCCTAAGAACATCTTCTTTCTTGTTTCCATGCTTTTATCAAATCATCAATTAATCTATTCACTTAACACATCTATGCATATGTACGTGTGTGTATATATGTACTTGTATGTACATATATGTGCATGAGTATGCTAGATGCCCACTATCTTCTTTTCAAATCTCATACCTTTGGGGGAGTCACACTGGTTTTTTTGGACCAGCCTTCTTCCCTGTCACTGGGATGTCTCTGGTTGCATAGACGGCATTATGACATGTTTGAGAGCATCCTCGTCTTTTTCTGGGCCATCTGCTTGGCCAGACTCTCATGCCCTGGAATCCTACCTCTCTTTACTGCAAGTGTTTTGAACCCTGGTATGTTAAAACTTAGGGTACACATTGGTTCATGATGAATTACAGTTATTGAGTTTTAAAAAAACGCCAGGCAGTGTGCTAACTTATTAAATGGATTTAATCCTTGTAACAACTTTTTAAAATTGAGTTCTTTTTAAAAATTTTGTTGATTGATTTATTTGTATTTTTAATTTCAATAGTTTTTGGGGAACAGGTGGTTTTTGGTAACATGGGTAAGTTCTTTAGTGGTGACTTCTGAGATTTCGGGGTACCCATCATGCAAGCAGTGTACACTGTATCCAATATGTAGTCTTTTATCCCTCACCCCCTCCTGCCCTCCCCACCTCCCCAAAGTCCATTGTATCTTTCTTATGCCTTTGCCTCCTCATAACTTAGCTCCCACTTATAAGTGACAATATATGATATTTGGTTTTCCATTCCTGAGTTACTTCCCGTAGAATAATGGCCTCCAACTTCATCCAAGTTGTTGCAAAAGATACTATTTTGTTCCTTTGGATGACTGAAGTAGTATTCCATGGTGTATATGTACCGCATTTCCTTTATACATTTGTTAATCAATGGATACTTATGTTGATTCCATATCTTTGCAATTGCAAATTGTGCTGCTATAAATGTGTGTGTGTGTGTGTGTGTGTGTCTTTTTCATATAATGACATCTTTTCCTTTGGGTAGATATCCAGTAGTGAGACTGCTAGGTCGAATGGTAGATCCACTTTCAGTTCTTTAAGGAATCTTCATACTGTTTTCCACAGTGATTGTACTAGTTCTTGTAACAGCTTTCTGAGGTTGATACTGATTTTATCCTACAGGAGAAAATGGGGATCTGAGGTTCTGAAATGTTAAGTAACTTCCCCAGTGTCACACAGCACTCCAAGTGCTGGAGTCTGAGTTTGAGCCAGTCTGTTGTATTCCTTCTCTGTGCTCCTAACCATTGTCCCATCACTGTGACCCCAACCTGCCTAGCCTCACACACCTAGGTTTTTGAGAACTCTAAGACAAACATAATTGTAGTTGTCCAAGATTCTTGCTTTTTTCTTTTTTTTCCCTCCTTTAACTGATTCCTCCTCATTAGTTAGAACTAAATCTAGAGTTTTAAAAATATTCCTTCATTATATTCTCTGTGGTCCAGAAAATGAAGTTATTATCAAGATAGGTCAAGGTCTTGTCAGGTGAATGAAAACAACAGTAATGATGTATTTTCCTCACCTTTAGGTCTGATGCCTTGCTTTCCAGTCAGCTCAAAGTTCTAGTGGACAATCAGAGAGTGAAATGTTCTATCAGTCCCTTGTCCAGCCCCCATGTGGTTGAATTGGGAGTTTTGTGTTTGCAGGGGACCCTCTATTTCCTCTGTCAGTTTGGGCGGATTTCAGCAAGCTTCTGGTGTCAGCATCTCCATAGCTCCCTCCTCTGGGTCCACCCATTTCTCCGTGCTGTATGCTTCTAGCCTTGGGCAGACAGGAGCCTGGGGACACCACTCCTCCACCGTTTCTATTAGGTCTGGTCTTTGGGGTCCAGAAGTCCTGGGGACAGGGGTGCCCCACGTTCTGACTCCCATCCTCCAGGCTCCAGCCTCGCCCTCACTGTGAGGTTCTATTTAGTGTTCTGTGTTGGCCTCGTGCCCACCTCATTGGAACTGGTGACCTTGACAGTTCGTTTTCTCCTGTGCCTCTCCAGGCTCCTCCCACACTCTCTTCTCCTCTCTGGGTTGTGCCTGTTGTATGCTGTGTTCCCAGGGTGCCAGGTCAATGAGCGAGGTGGCTCCCCTCGACAGGTCAGCTGGCCTCCGGGAAGACACAGTCCTCTCCCTTTCTGAGAAATGCATCAGAGTCCCAGCTGGGACCTTTTCCAAGGTCTCAAGTTTCCTTCAAGTGTCCCATTGGCTCCTCAAACTCAGCAGGTCCCAAATGCTGAGTCTTCCGAATGGGTGTCTCCTGCCATGCTGCCCGGCTGGGTGAATAGACCGCACCCCACCCATCCACCAACCAGAACACCCGGGGAATGGTCAAGGCAGTTTCTTCTCACACCCCTTGGAGACTCTTCTTTCTGTTGCTTAAACAATGCTTGCATCTGTCCCCTTGTCTCTCGCAGATCCGAATATCCACATTTCAGGTCTTCATGGGTTTCCCTCTTAAACACAGCTTCCATCTAGTCTCATTCCCGGTAGCTTACTCGAAACCTTTTTCCCCAGATCTCTGGAAAGATATACCTAAAAGCCAACCTGGTCATGTTTTTTTCCCAGTTTAAAGCAACCCATGGGCCTTCAGAAAAAGGCCACAGTCTCATGAGAACCTTCAGGGTCCAGCCCTTGCCCACCTCTGCAGCTGTGTCTCTTGGTCCCCACACTCTTGGTTCTGGGACGGGGTCTGACTCCTGCAAGTTTCCCCACCCTGTATTCCTTCATTCCTCTGGGTCTTTGTGTGTTTGGCTCTCTCTACTGGGAATCCCCCTCTACCCCGCCATCCCAATTCTTTGCCAGGTTGACTTCTGCCTTCCTTTAAAGGCTCCTTTGGAAGCCATCCCCCTGACCCCAAGTCTCTGTTAAACCCAGTCCATCCCCGCTGGTGCACCCTGCCTCATCAAATCACAGGTGTTCTCTCTCTCACTCCCTCCTACACCTGACCACCCAGGACACACTCCATATACTCTGTTGAATGGATGAATGTATGTCCCAGAAATTCAAATTCCTCAGTGTGGGGTGGGGTGTTTTCTCTCATTTTGATTTTTTTTTTTTTTTTTTTTTTTTGAGATGGAGTCTAGCTCTGTCGCCAGACTGGAGTTCAGTGGTGGGATCTCAGCTCACTGCAACCTCCGCCTCCTGGGTTCAAGTGATTCTCCTGCCTCAGCCTCCTGAGTAGCTGGTAGCTGGTAGCTGGGATTACAGGCACATGCTGCCATGTCCAGCGTTTTTTTTGTTTTGTTTTGTTTTTTTAGTAGAGACAGGGTTTCACCATGTTGGCCAAGATGGTCTCAAACTCCCAACCTCGTGATCCGCCCACTTTGGCCTCCCAAAGTGTTGGGATTACAGGCGTGAGCCACCATGCCCAGCCTGATTCTTTAATATATGAAGTAAATGTTTCGCCCCATCCTTCTTCTTTCTCTGTGCTGTTAGCCTATCTCTGTGCAGGACCCATGAGCTTTTGTTTCATTTCCTTGAGCAAGTAGCGCACTTTCTTTCTTCTTCTTCTTCTTCTTTTTTTTTTCTTTCTTTCTTTTTTTATCTTGATCTTTTTTGGAAAGACTGTGGAACACCCTGTGAGGACTCTTAAGTTTTCTGGGACTTTCTCAGGAAAGCGGGGTCACAATATCTCTTCTTTGTTATAAGGATTAATTACTTTGCAAACTGCTATAAGCTTTGTAGAGTAGAAAACCAAACCTTGTTGCAGGGCCTGGTGGCTCACGCCTGTAATCCCAGCACTTTGGGAGGCCGAGGCGGGCAGATCATGAGGTCAGGAGATTGAGACTATCTTGCCTAACATGGTGAATCCCCGTCTCTACTAAAAAAATACAAAAAAATTAGCCGGGCATGGTGGTAGGCGCCTATAGTCCCAGCTACTCGGGAGGCTGAGGCAGGAGAATGGCATGAACCCAGGAGGCGGAGCTTGCAGTGAGCCGAGATAGCGCCCCTGCACTCCAGCCTGGGTGACAGTGTGAGACTCTGTCTCAAAAATAAATAAATAAATAAATAAATAAATAAATAAATAAATAGAAAATCAAACCTTGTTAAGGTTCCGCCCCTGCACGTTTCCTTTTTCCCATGGTTTCCTTCAAGCCTCTAGCTATTTGTTTTGGTAACAGCTTTCTTGAGATATAATTCACATATCATACAGTTAATGCAAAGTGTAGAATTCAATGGTTTTAGTCTATTCAGAGAATTGTGCAACTATCACCACAATCAATTTTAGAACATTTCTATAATCCCAGAAAAGATACCCTGCAACCTTTAGCTAGCAACTCCCAACCCCCAACCCCTAGCCCAAGACAACCGCAAATCTTTCCTTTCTCTACAGACTTACTGATTCTGGACGTCTACTTGCTGTTCTTAAAGCTCATCTCTGTGCAGCACCCATGAGCTTCTTGTTTCATTTCCTTGAGCAAGTAGTGGATCTTCTTTCTTCTTCCTTTTTTTTTTTTTGTCTTCTCTTGGTCTTTTAGCAAAGACTGTGGAATTCCGTGTAAAGGCTCTTAACTTTTCTGGAACTCAGGAAGCAGGCGATGGCGATGGGGTGGGGGGACAACATCTTTTCTTCGTTATAAGGATTAATTACTTTGTTTGTAAAGTGCTATAAGCTTTGTAAAGTAGAAAATCAGACTATTGTTGGTTTTCTAATTGTTCCAAATTAATGTCATTTTCTCAGGTTTTTTTCTTAATTTGGGATACCTCATTAGCAAAAAATATCAAATTTCAGAGGAAGATATTCTAAGCCTGGTTTTATCATATCTCCAACCTGGAGAACCCATAGCAAGGGAAGATGAGCTCAGACAGGCTGTGGAGGTTGCTCCAAGCCCAGTAAAGGTGTGTTTCATTAGGTGGGGTCTGGCATCACTATTATCCATCAGGAAAGGGAGAGGGTGCTCAGTCTGCCAGTGACACATGTATTTTCTTTCTTTTTTTTTCTTTTTAAAATTTATTTTGTTTAAGTTCTGGGATACATGTGCAGGACGTGCAGGTTTGTTACAAAGGTAAACATGTGACATGGTGGTTTGCTGCACCTATCAACCCATCACCTAGGTATTAAGCCCAACATGCATTAGCTATTTATTCTGATGCTCTCCCTCCCAGCCTCCCCGCTGAGAAGCCCCAGTGTGTATTGTTCCCCTCCCTGTGTCCATGTGTTTTTATCGTCCAGCTCCCACTTTAAAGTGAGAACATGCAGTGTTTGACTTTCTGTTCCTGTATTAGTTTGCTAAGGATAATGGCTTCCAGCTCCATCCATGTCCCTGCAAGGAACATGATCTCATTCCTTTTTATGGCTGCATAGTATTCCATGTTATACATGTACCATGTTTTCTTTATCCAGTCTATCATTGATGGGGATTTAGGTTGATTCCATGTCTTTGCTATTGTGAATAGAGTTGCAATGAACATACATGTGCATGTATCTTATAATAGAATGATTTATATTTCTTTAGGTATTTACCCAGTAATGGGATTGCTGGGTCAAATGGTACTTCTGGTTCTAGGTCTTTGAGGATTCTCCACACTATCTTCCTCAATGGGTGAACTAATTGACATTCCCACCAATGGTGTAAACGCCTTCCTATCTCTCCACAGCCTTGCCAGCATCTTTTGTTTCTTGACTTCTTACATGTATGTTCTATAATCACTCATCTACTTTTGGTCTACTTGGACTTGGTCCGAGTACTCCACAAACATTTCCTTGGCTCAGATAAAAGGCAAATGCTGATAATTCACCTGAGGAGGAAATAGAACTACTAAATAGAAGGAACACAGGTCATCTGCTCTAGTATTTAAAAATTACAAACTTAAATAAAGAACCAGTTGCGATTTTTGGTCTATTGAATGATAACAAATATTAAAAACTGAAACTCCTGCCTGCCAGGGATACAGGGAGCCAGGACTTCCAACAATGCTGGTGGCATTCTAAGTGGCTGAAAGATCTGTAGAAGACAATTTGTCAATACCCATCAGGAGTAATGACACATTAAACTCGTTGACCCAGTAATTCTGCTTCTGAGAATCTATTTTAAGAAATTTACCCAGAGTATGAGAAAAGTTACCTGTGTGGAAATGTTCATTATAACATCGTTTAAAATGTCAAAAAATAAAACAGGAATTATGTTAAAATGTATGGCATTGGGGCATTCCATGGAGACAGATCTCCTTGATGGACATGATGCAGCCATTTACAATGATGGTTTTCAGGAGTGTGCACAAGAACAAAAGAAGGAAGTACAACTGAATGTGGACCAGGGGCCGGGCCATGTGAAAAGCTGTGCACAGTAAAGCAATGGGAGGGAGAAATGCCCAAATAATTACTTCAGGGGCTTTAAGGCATAAAACTGATGCCTTCTCAGTCTCTCTCTCTGTTTCTCTCTCTCTCTCTGTTTCTCTCTCTCTCTGTCTCTCTCTCTCCCTCCCTCCCTCCCTTCCTTCCTCTTTCTTTTTCTTTTGTCCATATATTTTATGATGTATGACATTACTTCCATAATTTTTTTTTTAATTAGAAAACTCAACCCCCTGGTGCATGTTAAGAAGGTCAAACCTACTGTTTTGTTCTTCAAAAACCTTAAGTAAGGAGCAAAGAGATGGTAGTAAACTAGCATAATGATCACATTCCCTGGCATTCTATAGAAAATGACAATTTCCCCCATTCCCTGAAACAAATCTTGACTAACTTTGATAGTTCAGCAATTAGAACTTTGGCATACAATCTTTCTTCTTCAACTCCTATAATTAGTGGTCTCCAATTATATGAATCAATTTCAATTTCTATAAATCAGATGATTTAGAGAGAAGGCTGTTCAATTTCCTTTTCAACTGTATGGTTTCAGCAGCAATAAAACTCTCAGCTTAAAATATCAGGATGCAACTTGCTCCAGAAATATTACCCAGCTCATTTAGGGCTTGTGCCGGCAACCACAGCAGTTCCCAGGTTTCTAGGTGGTGTCACTTATCTGTCTGCTCCTGAGTCCTATTCAATTCTTCTTCATGGGATCTGACATCTACTTACAGATTTCCCTCCCAGTGTGGGGTGACTATCCAACAGAAAGACCCAGTTTGGACCCAGATATCTCTCTCTAATCATAGTTAGCAGGCACATTTGGCGTCTCCCTTTTTTGAGTCCTGGGTTTTTCAGTGTCAGTGACCCTCTAAGGTGTTCTGCAGGACGTGAAACCTCCAGCCTGAATCTCCCCTAAGGTTGGCTTTGGGAAGGGCCCGTTGCACCCTGCTACTTTGTGGGGACTCATCATGAATCACTTAATGACCCATTCCTGGAATCTGCAGATGTGGTTTCTTTTTCTCCCTTTAATGTATGAAATGTGATTTCTTTCATTTCACAAGGAGCAAGTCTTATTATTAATTTTAAAAATTCAAAAAGGAAAATTGTTTAGCTATTTTTTTATTAAAAAAAAAAAAAAACCTGAGAGTTTCAACAGACTCTTCTGAACATCGAATCACATAGACACTTTCATGTGGCATAAACTCTCCCCCCTTTGCTAAAAGGAAATCAAGCCAGGGGCAGAGGGCAGATTGAGGGGTCGGCTGGAGGAATCTGTGCCGAAGAGAGTTTTGGGTTGCAAATGCACAGCCTCCCTCCCTTTTCTTCTCCCCTTGGAGGAGATAAGTGGCCAAGGCTTCAGTTTGCTGCTAATGTGGTTTTTAGCAAGATGTCTACTTTTTGTTGAAGATTGGCTTATGGCTTTTATAGTACTCTTAAATTCAGCTTATGTTGAATTATTATTGTTCCTCATTTTATACATGACTTCCAGTTCCCAAAGCATTAGAGTCTCTTTAAGTGCTAGGGCTGCTGACTGAGGTTTCTTGACAAATAGATCACGGAAAATCAGGACATGATATACTGGCCTGCCCAAGGTATCTGTCAGACCAGCCCCCCTGTAGAATTGCTGGGGCAGAGAACCCACAGCTCAAGCTCTCTTTTGATACCTGGGGCTCTAAAGAAATGTGTCAGCAAGTCTTCCAGACCCTAAGGGGACAAGGCTTATCTTTCATGGGGAGCTCAATTCAACAGGGAACAGAAAATAAAACACAGAAACAAGAAGAAAGTTATAGTCATTTGTGACTTACTTGATTGTAGCCATTAACAATCATGCATTGAAGAATAACAGTTTCAAAACATACTCACAAGCTGGGGTGTGGTGCTCAGGCTTGTAGTCTCAACACTTTGGGAGACTGAGGAGGGAGAATTGCTTGAGACCAGGAGTTCAAGACCAGCCTGGGTAACAGAAAGACCCCATCTCTACAAAAAAACAATTTAAAAACTAGCCAGGTGTGGTGGTGCGTGCATGTAGTACCAGCTGCTAGGGAAGGTGAGGTGGGAGGATCACTTGAGCCCAGTAGGTCCAGAATGCAGTGAGCTATGATTGTGCCACTGCACTCAAGCCTGGGCAACAGAGCGAGACTCCATCTCTAAAAATGAAAGTAAAAATAAATAAAATAAAATAATAAAAACATACAATATCATGTTGAGAAAAAATAAAATATAAAACTGTATGTAACTTCTGTTTTGTTTATATTTGAGTACATACTTTAATCAGATTTAAATAAATATAATTAGAAAGAAGTCTATAAAAGTGATACTGACAGTCATCATCAGGTAGCAGAATCCGAAGTGATTTTCATTTCTTTTCGTACCTTTCTATATGTTCCAGATTTCCACAAATACAAACATGGAATACTTTGCTGAATAGAATGTGAAAGTTTGCTGAAGAGGCTAAAGAAGTAGAACAAATTTTGAATTTCCAGTATGGTACTCAGTCATAGATTGCTCTGACCTGATTTGCAAGTTCTCAAAGGGTGCACACTCTGTTCTTGTATGAGTCTTACCAGGGCCAAGCACGTGTTTCAAACCTACATGCTTCCATGGCAGTCCTTCTATGTACCTAATGCATATTTTAATTGAGTTTGGTTTTGGAGGATCTGACTTGGTCCAAGTTCATGTGAACCTGCAGAGAAAAGTACCCTTGATTGGAGGATAAAAGCCATTGCTAACTTTTTTTTTTTTTTAAACCAAGTTGACCACTTGTTAGACCAGAAAACAGTTTTGTTGTTGAATAAACATAATCTCTTCGTTCATCCTTTCTTGATAAGCCCTAGAATGGTGAGATGACTCCCTGTGGCTAGCAATAGAAGATCCTATTAGGCAAGTTTTCTTCAATCAGGATGAAAGAGTCATACATATTCAAAATGAACATTTTAGAATTTATAGACCCTTTCATCTCCAGGAGGGGATTGTGTATCCTTGTTTAGATCTTCATTTTACAGATGAAAACACAGGGATCTGAGGAGTAAGGGGGCCAGCTCACATCCCTTGCTGAATTGGCAGTGGATACAGAAGTGGACTGCTGACTCTTTAGGATCACTGTAGGCTCCCCCTTGCCACAGAGATAACAGCGTTCACCACTTAGATAAAGAAACCTCCGTGCTGGCCGGCAGTGGGCATTTTCTTCCTTCTCCCACGCGCTCTTCCTGTAAGCAGAAATAAGGCCCTATTGTTATCCAAAGGGCAGTCTCTCCTAAGTATGTCCTAGGGCACCCCAAGATGATGATGTTGTTTGCTAGAGTCCAATACCAGGAAATGTCAAGTATTCGGGATTGCCCACGAAAGAGTTTTTATTCTGGTATAAGAAAATATGGGCTTTAAATCTTAAAGTGAAAACTTCGGGTTTGGAAGGGAAAATGTAAAAGTTGGTTATAATGAGGACTTTGTTTGCCAGGCGCCCCAGCCCAGTGACTAATGGGCTGGCTGCTTGTTGGAGAAAGCTGTCTTAGGGGCGTTGAGGGTGTTAGCAATGAACAAGAGTGGGCAGGCACTGAGGACCCGGGACCCAGGTTAGGAGGCAGGGGATGGTGGGGTGAATATGCAAAATCCAATGAAAAAGTATTTAACTGTGGCTCCAATGTCTACCAAGGCCTGTCCGAGAGCCTTGGTTGATGTCGACAGAGGTGATGTTGCCCGTCTTCGTGAAAACAAATGGCAAGTCCTATCCTGACTCAAGGAGCAGGGTGTTTTGGATAATTACAATTTTCCTCCCCATAAACTCCTTTAAAATGGCATCTAAGAGAAGCGACTTTCAGAAAGAAAAGAATTCTGGGGACATTGTTCCTTTCACGGCACAAGGTGAACAAAATAAGCCAGAAGGCCTTCTGTCTCCTGTTCAGTAAATTTTTCTGGGTTAAGATTGTTCTTCCAAGTTTGTCTTCCTGGAGTGCGTGAGCCTCTACAGCCAATAACACCACAGTGTGTATTGCGGGGAGTTCCAGAGTCCCTCTTCAGTTATCGGGTCGATACACGTACCTGGTAATACAATGCCAATCCATGGCTAAAAATAGCTTCCTTTTGTTGTGATCTCCCAGAACAAAGGGATCAGACCCACTTCATCTGTGTCCCCTGCCCTCCCCTCCCCTCCCGGCAGTCCTAAGGCAAACAGTTTGTCTTTTCTCTCAAATGGATTTTTCATTTAAAAATGGGGGAGAGTGAAAACTGAATAGCATAGAGACCTGTGCACTAACAAAAAATTCTTTTGAAATAATAGGTGCTAGAAATCACAATTTCAGCCTCCTATGTCCCCCAAGCCAGTTTGGATTGAACCAGATGCCAGGACTTATGTCAAATGTGTGGGGTCTCCTCTCTGTGGGCCCCTTGGGGGAATTCAATGATTTCTTTTCCTTTTCTTCTCTCTTTTTTTTCTTTTTTAAACTGCTCCTCAAAGATATACAAGACGTTACTCCTGATAAAATCCCGTTAGCCATAGTTCAACTTTATATTCCTTGATCAGTCTTGTGTTTCCTCGCTGACTTTTGCTACAGTTTATGGCTCTGGATTAAGTACCAGAACACAGGGTTTTATTTTCCTTTGTCTAAGTCTATCTCCCTTTGCCTGGCTCACTAACTGGATATATGTACATAGGCGATGGGCACAGAATGTGGGTTGTATTTTGGGTGAGGGTGGGGGTGGGCAGGTCGGATCATGAAGGGACACAGAATATTAATTAGACAGAAAGTGCTCTCTGTGCCTTATCTGCATAAAGAAAGATAAAGCCCATGTAAATAATATGTGTGTTTCCCATAATGAATGTCCCCTTTCTCTCCGTTTCTGCATAGTATTAGAAATTGCGTTTTTATTATATGAGACATTGGATGCATGCCAACAAGTTTTTCTTTTAACTTGATATTTTGGGCTCTGATCTTTGTTAGCACTACAATGGCATGTATCTCGTACAGTCAGAGGTCATTTCTATAGCTCCTTCCCCCTTCCCATCATTTCTGAGGAATGTTTGTTTTCAAAACAAAGAATTGGGTTAAAGCTGAGGTATCATATACCAGAACATATTTCAAGACAAAATTAAGAACACTCAAACCTTCCTTTGAAAGGTCAGATATTATTTATTATTATTATAAAAATGATCTGTGATTTATGAATTTAACTTCTCATAAACCTTCTTTGTAACAGAATATGCAGTCAGAGGCTTAACATTACATTGTTTTCTTTTGACAACGTATCCACGAGACCACTGCAGCTGTTCCTGTACTCACAATAGCAGATTAATTAACACAATCATATGCTGTTGGCTCTTACTCAATGAGTGGGTCTGCAGCGGGATAGATAGGTAAATCCTTTAAATGCGGTGGAGATAAAGCATATACTATGGTAGTTTCATAACTAGCCAGTTTTGCTTCTGACTAGCTAGCCCTATCAGGACCAGGTCCACGGACCACAGACACCCTGAGCTTGAATTTCAAAGTCAGCCACACCTATCACAACGCCATAATGCCCAACATTTGCAAGACACAAATATGTGAAAGCCGAAGACCTCTCAGAAATCAGCAGCTTTGGTTAAAATAGCAGTCAGTCTGCCGCCAGCATTTTGAGTCTGCAGTATTTTTTTAAAGTTCAATCATTGCTTTCCTTAAATATCTTTCTTGCAATATTACTCACTTTTTTTTTTTTTTTTTTTTTTTTTGCCCATCCCTCAGTGAACATAGTTCTGGGCAGCTGTCATGACTTCAGTTTTTTTAAGTACTAAAATATGTTTTTTTCCTCTGTAAGTGTGCTAATGAAAACATGTGTAATGAAACCTTCCTCCCCTGCCCAGTCACCAGCCATATTTATTGGCAACTTTAGCTGACATTTTAGGGAACGTCAAACCTTTGTTAGAGAAAATGTAAGGCTTTGCTTTAGAAACAGGCATGCCCATGCAGAGAACGAGGTAACCAGGCAGTAGGCTTAATAGAATTTCCTTCAGACTTTTTTTCTAATGTCCATTACATATGCAACATTAATTTACTTTTTGTTGTTTTACTTAGCAAAGAAATTGAAAATGTAACAAGCTTTGCTGGACTAAAAGGCTCATTTGATAGACACATAGACCAAGAGAAGAAGAAAAACAAATCCATAATTTGGAACCTTTTAGGGCATCCAGGTAGTACAAATTCAGTCTTCCTTATCACTCGGGGCATTTGTTGTGGGCTTGAGATTTCTTTGGAACCATCTGTATCCTTTAGAAGTAGATCAAAGTTTGGCCATGTTTGGTCTTAGAAGTCTTGGGTTCTTTGGGAAAAACATCGTATCATGATGTTGAGGTCTGTTATGTTCCACTTAGGGACTGTCCCTCAGCACCAGGTCCTGGATAAGAAGTTCCTGCAAGGGCCAGAAAATTCTAGCTAGTGAGTCTCAGGCAGATATGGTGTGTTAAGCATCTCTATGGTGGGTTGAGCTAGAGTTTTCTAGGGTGCTCCTCGTACCTGGAGTGTTTGCAGCTCTTCCGAGAAGTACAGAGAGACAGCAATGGCTGCACAGATACAAGGCAGCAGGGTGGCTATTAAAATAGTAACAATAGTTAAAATATTAATAGCAACCTGGCCTTCTCAACCCAGCCCCTGTTTGCCCATCCCTCGCATTCAGCTATTTTACTAAAATAATAATAAAACGTCCTTTAAAATAAAAGGTTCAGAACACATGAATAAGTAGTTGTATGTAGAAACATTGCTTAGAAAACCCTGAATACTTGATTCTGAGATCAGAACAGAATTGACTTGGAAATCTGCACAGATAGACAAGGCAGACAGACAAGGTAGGGGGACCGTAGTTCCCTGGGATGAGACCTGGTTCATTACTGGTTCATTACAGCTGGTTATGTTATGACTGCTTCATTACAGCTAAGGTCAGTGTCCCAACAAGTGGACACTTTGCACTATGGGAACAGCTATTGCCAGAAGCACTGGGCTCCTTGCAAAGCTGCAGACGTCTTGCTTTGACTTCACTCTGCCATTCCTTTTATAACTTGCTTTTCGAAGGCACCTGGTAAGGCTGGGATGAATCTGCTGTCTGAAGGGTGTGACAATGGACTTAACCAGACTTCCAATGTGCAGGCAGTGGCGATGCTTCTGACCCAGCTCACGTGGACTTTGGGCTCAGTTTCTAGTACTGGGTCAGCTCTATGGGTGTCCCATCCTGTCATCCCTCCTTCCTTCCTTCTGACCTATGGCACAAGAACAGGAGCCAAGGACATTGCTCAAAATTAATGTCTGGGGCCTTTTTGAGGGTGTTTCAGAACTTAAAAGAAGACCCTATAATCCCAACACTTTGGGAGGCCAAGGTAGGCAGATCACTTGAGGTCAGGAGTTCAAGATTAGCCTGGCCAACATGGTGAAAACCCATCTCTACTAAAAATACAAAAATTAGCCAGAGATGGTGGCATGCACCGCACCTGTAATCCCAGCTGCTTGGGAGGCTGAGGCAGGAGAATTGCCTGAACCTGGGAGGCGGAGGTTGCAGTGAGCCAAGATCATACCACTGCACTCCAGCCTGGGCAACAGAGTGAGACTCTGTCTAAAAAAAAAAAAAAAAAAAAACCCCTCAGCTGTTCTCTATGAAGCACAGCAGATTGGGCTTTGTGAATATTTCCAAGGTTACACATTATGGCCAAAAGCCTAACTGTGAGTTAGGCTAACAGTCAGCAGACCCAGGTCTTGGCTTCGCTATTACTGTGGTATTGGGATACCAAGTAAACCATGTAAACTCTACCCTTCACATAGTGCATTACTTAACTGGGCTTAGCCATTTGTGATGCCTCCTCATAGAAAGATGTGAGAATGCAGTGAGATGTTGGCTATAAAGTGTAGGCTGAGCTGTGTGAGATCCTGCAAGTGAAGACTCTGGTGCCAGGGCAAAGGAGAGGCTAAGGTCCAGGAAGAAAAGGAAGTCTTGTGTGCTTGCGGTGTCTATGAGCTTGCAGCAGTATCTGGTACTAAGTCAACAGTTAATAAATATTTGTCAAATAAATGAATGAACAGACAAGTGTAGGATCCTTGTGCTGTTCTAGGGAAGGAAAATGGGGAAGGGGGTCTGGAAGGAGGCTAAGTCAGCCTCTGAACAAGCAAGGAGGCATGCTGGTGTTTCAAATGGAGAGAAAGTTGTCTACAGAATCATAGAATCATCTGACGGAGAGATAGCAGGCAAATATAACCTCTTATAGACAGGGAACTTAGGCCCACAGGGCAGAAGGGATTTGTCCAAGGTTGC
The DNA here is from genome assembly GCF_009764315.1 of Trachypithecus francoisi. Lineage (NCBI taxonomy): Eukaryota > Metazoa > Chordata > Mammalia > Primates > Cercopithecidae > Trachypithecus > Trachypithecus francoisi. Next base: position 59,641,470 of record NW_022681457.1, read on the forward strand.
ACAGCCAAGACAGAACTTAGGACCAGTTTACCAACTTAGTCTCAGTCCAACTGTTCTTTATGGGGATCTCTGATTGAAGAAAATCCTTTTAGCTCCAAGTGTGCAGTCAGGCTGGGATTCAGTGGTTGGGGTCATGGCAAAGCAGGAAGGGTGTGACTCAGAGAAAAAAGACACAGAGCAGGGAAAGTCGTAGCAAGAGGTTTCAGTAGAGGCCAGGGAGGGAGGCCAGCCTCTGTAGCAGATGGTTTCAGTAATGGACAGTGGATCTTATCTTTGTCAGGGTAGTGAAATGCATCAGGATTCAGTTGCAATGATAATTTTGCAATGATAATTTTGTTTCTTGCCTGTACTGCCAACAGCCTCCATAATGATGCCAGGGTATATTCATTGATTGGCACATAGTAGGTACTTTATAGATATTTGTTGGACGAACATCTTGAAGGAATGTCCACTCTCGGGGGGGTTCCTGGGGAATCTGGTCTCCAGGTATAAGGAGGACTTGAGCCTTGGGTTGCTTTTCCACTGCTCCTGGCTCTCTGTCCCCATACCCTGTACGTTGCAATGACCCTGGGCCATCCTGGAAGTAGCTCAGTCCCTACAAACTTTCTGTTCCCTCTCTCTGGAATACCCTCTGAGTTCTCGACTTGTCAAACTTCCACCATCTTTTAACACTCAGCCAGATTGCCAGCTCTTCCAGGAAGCTTTCCTTATTGAACCTGTCCCCACTAGCAGACCTTGTCACTTCTGGGAGTGCCATGGTCCTTTGAAATGTTGCTTTAAGGCTCTTAGTGTTTCCCACCTGGGGAGGAAGGAGGGCGTCACCTAGTGATCCTTCTACTTGTTTGTCCTGTCCCATGCCAGAGCACTGAGTAGCGAGGTGAGATTTGATGAGTATCAGTAGAGGGAACTGCACAAAGTAGGTTTGCAGTGAAAGTCTGTTAATTGAAGGAACAAATGCCTTATTGAATTGCTGTAGGAATTGTATATGGGGAAAGGCAGCAGAGGCAGTTGGGGGAAGGAAATGACATTCCGGAGGTAAAGCAGTGAGATGGGGGGTTGGAACAGCACCTGGGCCTTCTTAATGCACTGGATGCTCAATGTGTCCATGGATACAAGTGAGAGTGATGGTCCCGGGCTGGCCACGAGTAGGTGCTTTTTATGGTGACCTAGTAGAGTAGGTACTTTTTTTCTATGGTAAGCTAGGTCCACACAGCTATGAGGGGAGAGGGGCTCTGTGCCACTATTCTGTGTAACGTGATGCTGGCATGGCGTCCTTCTGTAATAGGGCACAGGTGACAGTGTCCTGCACCCATGCATAGCCTCAGCTCCAGAGAAAGGGGCTAGGAGCCCTCTGGGGGAGCTTGGCTTAGCAGTGTGATGCTCTTTACGAGAGAGATGATTATGGGCCGAACAGCGAGGTGCTCCTCCCCCTCTACTTTGCTCTCCTTAAATGCCAGAGAAGGAGCGTCTGCAGGTGCTGACACACATACCGAGAGACACTGGCAGCCACAATGCCCATTGGCTGTGGGTGTGCCCCTGGGTGTGTGTATTTAAGGGCCCCATGAGCGGCTTGAGTCATCGATGATGCTCTTGAATGGCAAATTGGTCAGAGTTCCACAAAGGTAATGATCACTCTGCCGGTGACCTTTCTAGTACATTTACATTTTATCACAACATGCATAAGCCACCTATAGGCTTCCCATTGGCTGGGTCATTCCTCATGCACAATAACCCAGCATGCAGGGACGCATCCAGTGTAGATGAGAAAGGGGCAGCTTCTGACACATCTCACTCTATTGTTGCATGGTAATCTTTAGCACCAAAGGAGACCTTTGAGTTAAGCCCAGGTTTTCTTCCTTTTTATTTTATTTTTCTAAAAGTGAAGGCACTCCAATGTGACATGCCTCCCTCATGTTAACAGAGGCATAAAGATGAAGTACTGGACTCATTGCTGCTCCCACACTCCCGTTTTGTGCCATGTATGGAGCTAAACTCATCTGAGTTGCCCAAAAGGAGAAAGCAAGTGGGTGCCCCAGGGAGGTCTCCGGATCCTGAATTCTTTGGAGCTGTTGTACTTTAAGATATTACTTTCCAAAAAGAGATCACCTTCATGTGTATGTGAAAGACTGTGTGAGTGTGTTTGGGTGTAAGAACATGAGTGTGTGAATGTGGGTGTGTGTGTGTGTGTACATTCTCACACTTATGCAGAAATTCAGCTGGTGAGACCCAAGCAGGACCAGATTCCAGAGACACCCTCAGAAACCTCACTTCCTGAAGTTTCAGCCCTGTCCCCATCAGCCATATGTAATCAATTAGCCATGTACCTCCATTTGCTCATTTACTCATGAATTTTGCATCACTGGAGAAATCGCAGTCCTCTTCAGCTTACAGAAAAGTATTAAGATGGTGTGGTGATTCCTCAAAGATCTAGAACCAGAAATACCATTTGACCCAGCAATCCCATTACAGGGTATATACCCAAAGGAATATAAATAATTCTATCATAAAGATACATGTATGTGTATGTTCATGTTCATTGCAGCATTATTCACAATAGCAAAGACATGGAATCAGCACAAATGATCATTAATGATAGACTGTATAAAGAAAATGTGGCACATATATAGCATGGAATACTATGCAGCCATAAAAATGAAGGAAATTATGTTCTCTGCAGGGACATGAATGGAGCTGGAAGCCATTGTTCTCAGCAAATTAACGCAGGAACAGAAAACCAAACACTGCATGTTCCCACTTGTAAGTGGGAGCTGAACAATGAGAACATATGGACACAGGGAGGGGAACAACACACACTGGGGCCTGAAAGGGAGTGGGGTAGGGGGATGGAGCGCATTAGGAAAAATAGCTAATGAATGCTGGACTTAATACCTAGGTGATGGGTTGACAGGTGCAGCAAACCACCATGGCACATGTTTACCTATGTAACAAGCCTGCACATCCTGCACATGTACCCCAGAACTAAAAATTAAAAATAAAAAAAAGAGTGTTTCAAATAAAAGTCATAGAAATATCAAAAAATAGAAAAATTGTAACTGCTGAAGACAGAGAGGAATGCATAAAATAAGAGGTGGAATGACTGTCACATCCAGGGCTCTGGGACCCTCGCTTGGTGCTTGTTGTCTGGATGAGGTGACTGCATGGGGACCCATTTCACAGTGGGGGACAGGAGCTCAGGGCGGTTGGGTCAGTAGCTCCTAGGTCTGAGGCTGCAATCCTCCGGGCACTCTACTGGGGGCGCAAGTAGGCAGCGAGCGGGTAGTGAGGAGCTGAGGAGCCGTTCCAGCCTGTGCGATCCTGTTCAGCTGAATCGTCACTGCTGTTTCCATTTGAGCCTTTAGGTGACAGTGCCAAGAATAAAAATAAGCCTGGCTATTTTCACTCATATTTGGTACTTCTTTTTCTTCTTCTTTTTTTTTTTCAAATGCTATTGAAATAGAATTCTAATTTTTACTTAAAATATGTCATCTTAATAAATTGCTACATTATTACAAGTTGCTTGATATATTTAAAGACCACCTCTTTTTCCAGAAGAGCTCATTTCCAATAATATAATCACAATCAATAGAAAAACATTATGTTTCTATATACAGTGTCTGCTCTTTTTTGAGGGCCTATCTGTTCAGATAAAAGAAAAGTATTGATCTATGTATGTATCTATCTATGCATCTATGTATCTATGTGTGCTTGTATGAATGTACGTGTCTATGTATGTATCTATGTATGTATCTATCTGTGTTTGTATGAATGTATGTCTGTATTTATCTTCTGTGTTCATATCTATGTATCTATCTGTGTATGTGGGTATCTATATGTATATCTACCTATGTATCTGTCTATGTATCCATATAGCTGTCTATATTTATATGTATATGTGTGTGGGCTCCTAGGATGTCATAATTTTAAAATAATATGACTTTATATTTTGTCTTCAAACATCCAAATTGTAGACTTTGCATCAAACGTATTTACACATGAAATGTCTTAATACATTTCAAAATAAGTTTTGTGTGACTACTTTCTTTTCCTACAGCAGTTATTTGGACTTCTCCAGACATATGTCCTCTGTTAGCGCTCCTTAACCTCAAGGCCAGGAGGAGAAAGGTGTTGGGGACTCACATTCCTTTTAACCTTGGTTAACTCTTATCCAGCAAGGGCTTGGTGGAAGTCCATGTTCTGGTGGCTGCATGGGTCAGGGGTAAGGGAGGGGTGGTGGCAGATGGAGATGAAGTGAAGTGTTCCTCCCCTTGGAGATGTATGCAAGTCTGAGGGTGTGGCCTCACCCCACTCCCCCACCTACCAGGGACCTTTAGAATCCAAAGCCAAGATAACAGTCCCTCCAGAAGTACTCCCAAGCTGACCTTTATGACAGCTCTTTTTACCAAAGAGGCTAATTTTTTTCTAAATAATTTCTTTGTTTATTTCAAATAAATAACGTTCTCCTTGGAACAGGTGTTTGCTTGGGATGGGCTTCAGTTCCAACTGACATAGAAGGTTCAGGAGAAGCTGCTTCTAATCCCAGGGTACCCCAGGTTCTAGAATTTCACCAAGATGCAGTGGATGGACTTGGGTCTCACAACCCCAGTCTCACTCCTGGTTCTAGAATCTCAGCAAGATGCCACGGGACGAATGTGGGTCTCACAACCCTAGGCTCACTCCTGGGTTTAGAATCTCAGCAAGATGCAGTGGATGGATTTGAGTTGCAGAGCCTCAGGCTCACTCCTGGGTCTAGAATCTCAGCAAAGTGCAATGGGTGGATTTGAGTTGCACAGCCTCAGGCTCGCTCCCGGTTCTAGAACCTCAGCAGGATGCAGTGGGATGGATGTGGGTCTCACAACCCGAGGCTCACTTGTGGTTCTAGAATCTCAGCAAGATGCAGTGGATGGACTTGAATTGCATAACCCCAGGCTCGCTCCTGGGTCTAGAATCTCAGCAGGATGCAGTGGGATGAATGTGGGTCTCACAACCCCAGGCTTGCTCCCGGTTCTAGAACCTCAGCAGGATGCAGTGGGATGAATGTGGGTCTCACAACCCCAGGCTCGCTCCTGGGTCTAGAATCTCAGCAGGATGCAGTGGGATGAATGTGGGTCTCACAACCCCAGGCTTGCTCCCGGTTCTAGAACCTCAGCAGGATGCTGTGGGATGAATGTGGGTCTCACAACCCCAGGCTCGCTCCTGGGTCTAGAATCTCAGCAGGATGCAGTGGGATGAATGTGGGTCTCACAACCCCAGGGTCGCTCCTGGGTCTAGAATCTCAGCAGGATGCTGTGCGATGAATGTGGGTCTCACAACCCCAGGCTCGCTCCTGGGTCTAGAATCTCAGCAGGATGCTGTGGGATGAATGTGGGTCTCACAACCCCAGGCTCACTCCTGGGTCTAGAATCTCAGCAGGATGCTGTGGGGTGTACATGGGTCTTGCAAGTCAAGTCTTCTCTTGGTCTTTAAATCTCAGTGAAATACAGTGGGTTTGGTGTCAGAGTCAAGGTCCACGAGTTCTTATCCCAGCAGTGCTACCTCCTGGCTTTCTCATTCAGACCCATGCTTTCTTCATCTGTACAATAGGAGTGTGCCGAGCTCTCTTCCAGGCTCCCTGTCAGCTCTGAGCTTTGTTGAGGCTCCTTCTGGTGCTGCTGGGCATTGTTCAGGGTTGAAGTGAGAAGGTTTGACCTGCCATGTAGAGGTTCAGCTTTCTTACCCTGGGTACAAAGTCTCAAACCCACAAAGTGGGTATCAGGGGCTGATTACTTTATGAAAAGGTTCCCGTCTACCCCACACTCTACTAATGGGATTAACCATTGAATACTAAATAAGAAGGACCACCACTGCCCATATTTACTAAAAGCTCAGTATCATCATTCTAAGTTCTGTTCTTGTCTTGTCTCATGCACTCCATGAGAACATCCCTCAGTTTCAAGTATGACTTGTCATTCCTGGTTCATGGAAAAGGAAGCCAAGGTTTGGAGAAGTTAAAACTTAAGGTCATTTGCTTGCAAGTGGCAGATACTGGATTCAACTCAGCATTGTCTGACATCATAGCTCATGCTCTGAACCACTACACATGCTGTACAGAATGGAAAGTGTTGGCTGTTAAATCCCTATGTGTTGGGAACCTGGTTTCCTAGCTTTTCTGGCACGGTGGGTTGCATTTCACTTGTTTTTATGCTGGTCTACCAGCATAAATTTGACCTCCTTTCATGGGCCTAGACCCTGTTTCCTTCATTGGCTGAGCAGTCAGGAGCTCATTTTGTGAAAGTAAAGTGTTTGCAGACCTTGCTTCCTAAAGACCAGTCCATACTGAGACTCACACAACCTTGAAACGTTCACATAAGTCAGTGGGGAAATAGAATTTGAATTGCAATAATTATTTAACACACAGAGCTCCTGAGGACCACACAATGGCAGGGCATGAGGCACATCATATTTGATCTCAGGTCCTTAACCCATTCATGCCTGAGGTCGCAATTTTTTGAATTTTTGCAATCAGACCTTGGTGATGACTTTGAGCGGATGTAAATAACTCCCACATACTTAGCATTCCGATAATAGAACACTAGGCATAAATGGGCTAAGGGAGGCAGCTCAGGTGCTGGGATCCCCAGGGATATGGCTCCAGGGGAGATACTTTGGGATACTGAGTATTCTGGCTGTGAAGCAAGGTGAGGGAAAGCAAACTCTAAAATGGTTGAATTTATTCAGTAAGTAATGTAGACTGATATTTCAGCCCATGGACCAAGTTGACATACCCACATCTTCATCCCAATGACCCATCTGGTCAAATGCCAGGGAAGGAACATCAATCCTAGGTGTTATGTCTACTCCAGGGAGAACAGAGCCTCTTTACGTGGGCACTTACAGGTTAAATGGGAATGGAACTGCATGTTGAATTGCTGGTCTTGAGTCTATTAGATCTAGCTTTTCTGGACTACATTGTAGCATACATCTGCAAACTCTGGAATAAGGGTAGGGCTGGCTGGGAGTGTGGGTGGAAGTGGTTTTTTTTTTAGTTAGCTAGCACCAGGGGCAGTGGAGTCGACATTTTAAAATTTGGGGTGGGATTGAGGTGACCAGGGGAAGAGGCACTGGAAATGGTGAGTGATCGGAAAGATCAAACTGTGTATGTCCAGGCCAAGTCCACTGAGGGGAGAGAGAGGGCAGCTGTGGCTGGAGACTCTGGGGAGCAGCCAGGGGGTTAATGGGAGGGAGTTGCCCTAAACAGGGGACTTACCGTCTCATCGACCTGGACATTTAAGCAAAGTAGCCATCAGGGACCCACATCTTCTCAAGATATTTTATTTTCTTAAGAAAAAGGACAAAAGTCCTGAGATGCCTCTATTGCCCCTCCAGCAAACTAAAAGAGCATAGGCTGTCCACAGAGTTCTGTCTTGAAGGGTGTCACACAGCAAGGGGGTAGGGGACACCGGTGAGAGGTCCCTGTGCCACGGGAAAGAGCTTAGGGACACTGCTGCCCCCTGCCCTATTTAAAGTTGGATTTCTAACTCACTCTTGAGGCCAAAAGAAATCCCAGATGTGGCAAGGAGTTAAATGCAAAACACAAAATAAACAGAAACACAGAAAGACCTAAAAGAAAATAGAAGTATTTTTATAATTATATATACATAATTATGGGGAGGGGATACCCTCTCCAACCATAACATCTGAGCCAGAAACTCTAAGAGTAAACGTTGACAGATTTTACCTTTATTCATTTTACTTCTTCATTTAGCACAGTACTGGCAAATTATGCTACTCAATAAATATTTGTTGAATGAATTTGACTGCATAAAAATTAAATACTTCTAAGCAGCACGTGTGTACACACACACACACACACACACACTCCCAAACCCAACCATAACGTGCAAAATACAGTATGACAACAAATGTTTGCTAAATACATGATAGACAAAGGGTTAATATTTCTGGTGCAAAGAAAAACAAAGCCTTTACAAATCAATAAGAAAAAGACAAATCCTCCAATAGAAAAATGGTCAAAGGACATGAGCAGGCGATTCAGAGAAGAAGAAATACAAATGGTCAATAATCAAAGAACAGTAATGGAAATCTTTGCAGCCATTAAATGTGTGAGACTGACCTGTATTTACTGACTTGGAAAAATGCCCATGACATATTGTTGAATGAAAGAAGTGGGCTACAAAACAGCAGGTAGAGTATGATTTCATTTACGGAAAATTATGTGAGAGTATCTTAGTCCACATCTTTTGTGCAAAAATGGAAACATTCTCAAGGTTGCTTAAGCAAAAAAGAGAATTTGAGGAATATAAGAGTGCCTCATCATCCCCTTGCAAAGCCAGCAGACATGTGGTGTCACCCTTGGGTGGGCTGGGGTCAAGCCCTCGTGGGAGTCCCTGGGCAGCCAGACAGCCATTTCCCCATCCCCTGTCTCCCTGGCACCAGAGCATCTCAAACCTCTTTGCCTCCCTCTATTTTTCTGATTCCTTTTTCCCCTCTTTGCAGGCCACCTGGGTAGTGGGATTGCGGGTAATTTTTATTCATTTAGAAATGTATTTCTGTATGGTTTGGGGTTTGGCTCTTTCTTTCTTTCTTTCTTTTTCTTTCTTTCTTTCTCTTTCTTTCTTTTTCCTTCTTTTTTTAATGAACACGTTATTTTTAAATTTGGAAAAAGTCTATATTTTTATTTTTAAAGATAAAAGAAAATCCTGTTGGGAAGTGTAACTGATAAGGAGTTAATATCTTTAACATAGAGAATTTTTACAAATCAATAAAGAAATTAATACCCCAAACAAAAGGAAAAAATTGGCCACTTAGGAGCTTTTATTTAGTGAGTGTTTACTAAGTGTGGAGAACTGTAAAACTTTGTACACACATTCTCACTTCTACAGCTTTAAGAGGTAGATCCTATTCTTCCCTCCCTTCCTTCCCTTCTTCCTTCCCTCCCCTTCCCTCCTTCCTTCCTTCCTTTCTTCCTTCCTTCCTCCTTCCTTCCTTCCTTCCTCCCTCCCTCCCTCCCTCCCTCTCTCCCTTCCTTCCTTCCTCCCTCCCACCTTCCTCCCTCTTTTCCTTCCTTCCTTTCTTCTTTTCTACTTCCCTCTCCCCCTCTCCCCTTCCCTCTCTCCTTTCCTCCCCTCCTTCCTGTCTCCCTCCCTCCTTCCTTCCCTTCTTTCTTCTTTCCTTCCTTCCTCCCTTCCTCCCTCCCTCCCTCCTCCACACCTTCCCCCCTCCCACCCTCCCGCCCTGCCTCCCTTCCTTCCATTCTTCCTCCCATGAGTACCCACCCACTGAGCATCTGCTTCTTGACAGGTATGTTCTGGGCTCCTCAGATTCAGGCTGCTGCCCTCATGAGGTTTGCATTCCTACTCTCCCCATTTTACAGCAAAGAAGCCTGAGACCTAAAGAAGCTGTGACCTGGTGTGCCGTTTCTGACGAGGATGTCATATGATCCGCAAAATAAGAACACGCAGCTTCCAGAGAAAGAAAAACAAATGGCCCATAGGCATATGAAAATATTTTAACCTGACTAGTAATCAAAGGAAAAAAATTCAAAAGTTGTTTTGGTTTATTGATCCATTGATTTGCTCCTCCACCCCAAAGATTTGCGAAATTGATAACAATGAGTGTTGTATATAAGACTGGGAGAAACTGGACCCTCTTAGTCTGCCCAGTAGCTGTTTATATTTATACAAAGTTGATGAGTAATTTGGGAAACACATCAAAAGCCCCCCAAATAAGTGTCTGCCCATTGTTTCAGCAATTCCTATTTTATGAAATTATTCTCTCTCTATGTTATATTATTATGAGATGTTATTTTATATAACATATTAATATATAATATAGTACGTATATAAATAATAAATATTCTATATGTGTTATAAATTTTAATGAATATTATAATATATAATTTTATGATAAATACATATAATGACATGAATGTATAATATATTTATATATAGTATAAGGCATATTAAGATATGAAATATATCTCATATAATTATATTATCTCATATCATATAATAAGATGTATTATTAATAATCTATATTATTAATCTATACATAATATAGCTAATATATATTAGATAACCAAAGATATTTGACCAAGGATATTCACTGAGGCTCAGTTTATAATGAAAACATTTGGAAACAACTTAAACATACTTCAAAAAAGAATCTCTTAAGGAAACTATGACTCCTTTACTGTGGAAGTCTGTGCAGTTTTTGAAAGCGATAGTACAGGTGTGTATTTTTGACAAAGAGTCTTACTTTGTCACTCATGCTGGAGTGCAGTGGCATGATCTTGGCTCACTGCAACCTCTGCCTCCCTGGTTCAAGTGAGTCTCCTGCCTCAGTCTCCCAACTAGCTGGGATTACAGGCGTGCACCAACCTACCCAGCTAATTTTTGTATTTTTAGTAGAGATGGGGTTTTGCCATGTTGGCCAGGCTGGTCTCGAACTCAGGTGATCTGCCCTCCTCAACCTCCCAAAGTGTTGGAAGTACAGGTGTGAGCTACCATGCCCAGCCAAGATTCCCGATTTTTAATTTCTTCATCTGTTGATTTTTTTTAGAAAATTTTCTTTACTTTTGTTTCTTTATAAATAATATAAATATTTATATTATGAAATACAAATATTCCTATGTATAGCAGCAGGTAGAGTATGAGTTCATTTATGGAAAATGAATATGGAATTATGGAATATAAATATTCCTATTTATATTTCATGATATATTTTCCTTGTTTGTTTCATAAGCAGACAGGAAGCCTGGCATAAAAGCTCTGGCGGGCATTGCCCTTCCCCTCCTGATGAGATTGGGTGGTTGATGACTTTTCTCTATGTCCCTAAAGTTGCCCCTCTAGTTTCCTTCAAATGATGTTCATCTCCTTTGACAATGATTCTTGAAGAAACAAACAAACAATAAAATCTAAGCTAGTTGACTAGGAGAAGCCACAGGTGAGAAGTCCTTCTTGGCATAGTAGTAAAAAGCCCACCTCTGCTCAGCTGCACTGTTTAAATAATGCTGTTCCCCAGTTTCACATTCATTTCAGGTCGCTTAACAGAGAGTTCTAGGGCCCCCTTTGTGCTGAGGTAAGGGGAGGTTCTGCTTTGGGGAAAGACCTGCCTGGGAATGCCCGTGGACTGTGGACATGGGCAGATCTTGCACAAAGCGAGCAGGTTGGGGAAGTGTGGGGTGCATGTGCTCCGGCCCGTAAACCACCCTGCAGAGGAGGAACCTTTCTTTCCAGGGACGGTCTGCCGAGCTGATTGGGCCTCGAGTAATCCACAACTAGGTTTTATTTTGATCCCTTTCCCCACAACAGAAATAGCTTCCTTGTTTGGGCTTGGTTTAACCTGATTATGAAACAAATATATGATCATTGCAGAAGGGTATAAACCAAAGATCCATGTAAGGAAGGAAAATATCAGTCTTAACTCTTTTGCCCTGAGATAATCATTCTTAACATTTTGCTTTATATCCCTTCAGGCTTTTCTATGAAAAAATTACTTATCTAAATATCTTTTCATTTTTACACAAAAAAGGGGGATAGTAGTATGTAAATTGGTCTTGTAATCTTTTGCCACTTAATACCCTGTTAGTGAATATTTTACATGTCAAAAATACAAACCTGGCTGGGTGTGGTGGCTCACGCCTATAATCCCAGCACTTCAGGAGGTCGAGGTGGGTGGATCACCTGATGTCAGGAGTTCGAGACCAGCGTGGCCAATATGGCGAAACCCTGTCTCTACTAAAAATACAAAAATTATCTGGGTGTGGTGGCCCATGCGTGTAATCCCAGTTACTTGGGAGGCTGAGGCAGGAGAATCGCCTGAACCTAGATGGCAGAGCTTGCAGTGAGTCAAGATCCCACCACTGTACTCCAGCCTGGGGGACAGAGTGAGGCTCTGTTAAAAAACAAAAAACAAAAACTAAAAACTAGGAACCTTGAGCTAGAAGTTTATGTAGAGAAAGTTGAGAAAGATAAGGTTTAAAAGAACACACTAAAAACAAACAAAAAAGCAACTTAAAATAGGGAGAGCCAGAAACTTAAGAGTTTGAGAAAGATTAACACTTGACAGTGCTCTAGTTTTAAGATGTAAAGATAGAGAAAAAGGGTTCCAAAAAACATATCTAAAAGGTATTTAAAAAGGGAAATGAAACATTATAAAAGAAGGTTAAGTGATTACTAGAAGATAAGGCAATTCAAAGGAGAAACAATCAAGGCACCTTAAGTTGGAGGAAGCTAAAATTATCCCAAATATAAGTATTTAAAGCTAAAGTATTATGACTATTTTAACCCAGTTGGCGCAAATAACGAGAGAAAATCAGGCAGATTGTTCAAGGGTTTCATGGGCATACATGATGAAACCAGAATTACCCATGCTTTTTTCTTTCTCAGGTATTATCACATTTAGTTATCTGAGTAATTATTTGATTAATGGCTTTCTTCTCCATGAGACTTTAAGATCTGTGAGGGCAGGATCTTTGCCTGTTTAACTTAGGAGTGATGGATGGTAAATATGTGTTCATTAAATGGAAGAATGAGTGAGGCATCTCCCAGAACTCGTTTTCCATGGAACAGGGCCTGTGGCACTGTGCCCCAGCAGTCTGGAAAGGGAATTGCTCAGCAAAGGGGATGGGGCTGTCGGCTCCCCCTACCTCACCAATCACCAGAGCCTTTTACCATTCACTGATTGCCCATGGAAGCTGAAGTATGACCCCAGCCTTGCAGGGGCTTATGGGAAAAAGGGCTACGACATGCAGAAAGTCACAATCTAGGCGTGGGGACACCCTTGGGCTGCCATTGCAGACCCCTGCCTGAGTGGCTTTGGAAGGAGAAGTTCCGGAAGGGAGGCAGACAAGGGCTGTGGCTGCAGAGGATGGGGAGGACCTTTCTTCTGGTCACTCTCCTTCATTCTTCAGTCCCACTGCCTGCAGTATGACTGGGACCAGGTCAGAAAAGGACCCCATTCTGCTGAAAAGGAAACTGGGCTGCCACATGATGGAGAACGGCAGATGTGAGGCTGGTTTGATTTAATGATCCAGGCCATGAGGCTGTGAGTCTTTGCAGCCCACAGAGAAGGCTGGAAGGCAGCAGAGAGGGGCCAGGTGGAGCAGGGAGCCCTGGTTTGATTTCTAAGTGGCCTATGACAGACCACCTGGGTGCCCTAGAAAACGCGTTCACTGACAGCCATGAGGGTACCTTCAAAATTCAAGTCCTATTAGCCCTACCTCACCACACCAACCAGGAAATTAAACAGTCATGGTGCCCTTCCTTAGTGACTACATTTGTGGGTGTGGGCACCATGGTTTGTTCTTTTTCCCTTTGTTTTTTTTTTGTTTGTTTGTTTGTTTGTTTTGTTTTGTTTTTGTTTTTGTTTTTGAGTCAGGGTCTTTCTCTGTCACCCAGGCTGGAGTACAGTGGCATGATCATGGCTCACTGCAGCCTCGGCCTCTTGGGCTCAAGCAATCCTCCCACCTTAACCTCCCAAGTAGTTGGGAGCGCAGGCATGTGCCAGGCAACACATTTGGCTAATTTTTAAAAAGTTTCTTGTCGAGATGGGGTCTCATTGTGTTGCCTATGCTGGTCTGGAACTCCCGGGCTCATGTGATCATCCTGCCTTGACCTCCCAAAGTGCTGAGATTACAGGCATGAGCCACCATGCCTGGCCTCAACTGTGATTTTAAATGGTGGGATTGAAATGTTTTCCAAAAGTAACTGAACCAAGAAGGCCAGACGGGCAAAACTTGCAAATAGAGTTATATAATATGTACATTATGTGTAATATATATAATATGTAATATATATATCATATATAATATATGCATTATATATAATATATAATATGTAACATATATCACACATACATAACATGTATATTATGTATACATATTATATATGTATATAATTACATATGTATAATAATTGTATAGATGTATAATATGTATAATAATATGTATATATTGCATATTATACACATATAATTATATATGTATAACATATAATTATGATTATAATTATATATGTATTACATATATACTATATGATATTATATGTTATACACACATAATTATATGCATAATATATTTATAATATATAATATATGCATAATATATGATTTATATATCAAAAATGTATAATGTATGTATAATAAATAGTTATATAATATATAGTATTTATGTATAATTATATATGGTAACATATTTATATATACTTTTACTGTGTGTATTTAAGACACACAATGTGACATTATGGGACATTTATAGATAGTAAAAGGGTTACTATAGTGAAGCAAATTATCATATCCATCATCTCAAATAATTATCTTTTTTTGGGGCAGGAGGAGCTAAAATCTAAAATCCAAACTTCATTTAGCATGAATCCCAAAATCACTACACTTTTCTTACCTACAGTTCTCATGTTGCACATTTGACTTCTAGACTTGTTCACCATGCAGATC